>NC_060897.1:16795935-16970935 GCF_014805685.1 Silurus meridionalis
CTGCTGACAGAGAAAAATAATTTATTCTATGTGACAATTACAGGAAGAGACTTAATCTGTCACTTACGTCAGATAGCTCGAGTACTCTAGCCAGGCAATGCAGCAACGCTCCTCTCCTTTCCTACAGAAAAGTAAGTGATAATACACTAAAAGGGTAGATTTATTTCTATACAGACACCAAGATGAACTTTATTAAGCAGTAAAATATTTTGTGGGTAAAGAATATGTATGTCGGTAATTCTCTTACCAAGTTTCTCTCACACTCCGCTTTTAGATGCTCATACACCACAGCCTTACAACAGCTTCCAGAGGGAGACCATGGTGGCCGAATAAAGAGCCAGATGAAGGGATCGGCCAGAGGCGAGCGAACACGCTCAGCCAGGGTAAAGAATTTTGCAGCCATCCTGCCACAGAGATCAGCCCGGCCCTGGTCACTGAGCGAAGCTAAAGACAAACAAGGACAATCAGGCTGCTTTGATCAAGTTTAAATAGCTTGGTGACAATGAATGAAAGCTCATCAATCTAATCAATGGAACAAATAGATTCGATCACTCATCAATCTAGTAGCACATTCACATGCTTGAGTTAAAGTACTTACGTCCTTCATTGTACAAATATGCTATTCCAAGTTTTACTGCAGCTTCAAAGTTTCCTTTCTCTGCAGCCCTGGTGATAAGATCAAAGCCAACTTAACAAATGAAGACATGCAAAAAAAAAAAAAGGGCAAAATATATCCAAGAGAAAACTAATCCTTATCCTCATTAATAACAGTTACCTCTCAAAGAGCCACACAGTGTCCGGAGAAGGCCACCGGTCCTTAAAGCTGACCCGTGCCCAAATGCTCGAGTTGTTGTCAATGATATTACGGAGATGAGAGTGGACCTATGAGAAAGAACACAAACAAATATACAAAATATGTAAGGATGCAAGTAATGTCAATGAGAAGTCTTTTCTTTTTTTTTTTTTAACCAGATACTGATAAAATAAGCTTTATGTAAAAAAAAAAAGAGAACTAAAAATATTACTTATGCATGAAATATTTTTCTCAGAAGTAAGGTCAGGTGTGACTGGAAGTAACATGGCAATACTGAGCTTCAGAATAGCACAGATGGAACTACAGCAGTTAGTAGATAATATACAATGTGTTGTCAATATACATACGACTCAACACCAACTTTTGGACAAGCCATTTTTCTAAAGGATTCATACAAAATGCTAAATAGTGGCCAGTAAAAGAAATAAAACCCAGACTGAATAACTGATCCATCAAATTATTTTATTAATATTTAATGAATGGAATGGTCAGTCAGATGAGGATAGGTTCCTTTCTGAGTCTGGTTCCTCTCAATATTTAGACTCTAAATAATATAAACAGTTTGCTACAATGGCTTAAGTCTACAATCACCATGAACAGAGAGACATTCAAGTCTCCATCTGTAAATAGTTGGTAACTGCACAATGATGAACTATAACAAATGGACATTCGTTGCTGAGGACGGGTTCCCTTTTGATTCTGGTTCCTCTCAAATTTCTCAAACATTACATCTCAGGTTGTTTTTATTCTTGAAAATGCTGCCACTTAGAAGCTTATAGGGACTGATTTCTAATTTAAACTTTATATTTGTAATCTATTTAATTCTGTAAAGCTGCTTTTGGACAATGTCCATTATTAAAAACACTATACCAATAAGATTGAACTAAACAAGGATTTTGCTCACTAAGGCAGAATAAAATATAAAATTGTGCACAGAAACCTACAATATCACCACCCACACACAAACAAACCCAGGAGAGAGAGAGTGGGTACCAAGTCAGAGCAATTGATTTGGACTGCGGTGTGCTGTTATCTAGTCACACCCTCAAATATGATGTCTGGTGCACACAGTAGCTACAGACAGATAATCCAAGGCTACTCACAGATCTGATGGCGAGGAGGTCTTCAGCCGAGAGACACTGGAAGACACAAAGCAGCACCTCTTCAGGTAGAGACAGAAGGCCCAGAGAGGAGACCTGCTTTCGGACCCGCTTCCTCGCAGGCACTGAGGAACATTTATGGCATCGACAGTGTAGCACTAGAAAGAACAAGACAATGGAAAGTTCTTTAGTATATTCATGGTGGAGAAATGATGTTTAATACAGCTTAGGTGAATCAAAGAGCTTTTCTTCTCCTTCCTGCTCAGTTTTAAGCGTTTCTGATTTTCCATTCACCTCTTCATCAGATCTGGTTGTATATTAACTCCACAAATTATATAAACTAACAGCAGGACGGTTATAAATCATGAGGATTGTTTTATACATCTATTAAAGCTGATCACTGAGTCAATCAGGACACTGAATTAGCGTCCAGTTTTCCCTCCCGGACTGCAACTGTACACAACCTAACTGCTCTCAGGTACATAATAATGAGCACAGGAGTCAATTCCCCGGTTAGCAGCTTATAAATATATTATAGGAAATATTGATAAATGTATGAATATAATATTTCGCGTGTAAACCTTCATATGCGCTTTAAATACACGAGTTGGGGAGAAAAATCAGCAATTCAAAGAACAGTTTAGCATTTAATCCGTATAAAGTAAGTTTGCTAATATTGTTAGTTATTTGGTCTTCAACAGTTTAAATTGTTATCCAATGCCAAGCCAACAATGCTATACATCTTATTTCTATTATATTTACTATATTTATATATATATATATATATATATATATATATATATATATATATATATATATATAGATATATATATATATATAGATATATATATAGATAGATAGATAGATAGTGGTATTAACTTCCCATAAACCAGTAGGGTTACCCTAAAGCTAGCAAGCTCACCAACCGCTGCAGGAATCTACTCACCGCCCGCTTTCATTTCCAGAGCTCGGTCCACCGTCACACACACAACACTCTCCACAATCAATATATACAAAGATATAATCAGGTTTTGAATTATTTGAGGTAATTTTGTGCCACTTGTTTGATAAAAACAGAGGTAACTGCAGGACTGTTTCACTTCACACTCACTCTCACATTCACACCGCGCTGTGGTTCCTCCCCTAAACCTATTAGCACCGCCCGCGCGCACCAGTTTAAACGTCAACTTTGCTATCTGATTGGTCAAAAGATAACCCCACCCACACGCCGGTCAGCTACACGCTGATTTGTACGTCCCTAAAAGCTGACCCTATTGGTTTATTTTCTGAAAAACGAAATGCAGATCGCTGATTGGGCAGAATGATGCTTTTTCGAATTGTGTGTTTCCAGTCCTGAATTTAGGTTTCCACTATATCTGATTTTAGAAGTTATATATATATATAATTTAATTTGTACATAAATTATTAAACTGAATGATTGCGAGTAGGCATAAATATCCATTTGTTTATTATGAACAGGTCACATCTGGTCAGTTTCTGATCCAGTGACCAAGAGCTTTACACAGGTTGATGTTACATAAAGCTGACAGCTTCCAGACTTCGGTCTTCTAAACACAACTGATTTTAAAAAGGGCAGTGTATAATATATTATTATTATGAAACAGAAGAGTAATAGCAGAGCCTGGAAACTATTCCAGATATCCTACAGATTACCACTGCATGGCATAGTTTAAACTGCATCTACAGACTCAGTTAGCACTCTAGAATGCTACTGACACTTTATGCTTGACGCTTCAAACTGCTTCAGTGATATATTTAAAAAGTACAGGCCTGTAAACCACTGCCAAAAGAGACAAAAGGATTTGAGGCAACCGACATCCACAGAAAATCTGTGGTTACTTCTTCGAGATGTTTGGAACCACCTACCTGTAGATTTCCTTCTAAAACGGCACCTACAAGAATTTATGCTGGAGAAAGAGGTTGGCAAAACAGAATTGGGATCGACAGAGTTATGAGAAAAGTAGGCAGGAGTACAAGGAGATGCAGCAGCAGGTAAAGAGGGATGTTGCGAAAGCCAAGAAAAAGGCATATGAGAAATTGAACACTAAGGAAGGAGAAAAGGATTTAGCCAGGCAGAGGGACCGAGCTGGGAAGGATGTGCTGCAAGTTGGAGCAATAATATAAAGGCAGGAGATGGAAATGTGGTGCTGGGAAAGGTACGTGCTGGAGAGAAGGGGAATGAAAGTCAGTAGGAGTAAGACAGAGTACATGTGTGTGAATAAGAGGGAGGGCAGTGGAGTGGTGCTGTTGCAGGGAAAAGAAGTGGAGAAGGCGGAGGAGTTCAGGTACCTGGGGTCAACAGTGCAAAGTAATGAAAAGTGTGTTAGAGAAGTGAAGAAAAGAGTGCAGGCAGGGTGGAGTGGGTGGAGAAGAGTGGCAGGAGTGATTTGTGATAAAAGGGTATCTGCGACACCGAAAGTGAAAGTTTATTGGACTGTGGTGAGACCTGCGATAATGTATAGTTTAGAGACAGTGGCATTGAGTAAAAGACAGAAGGTGGACGAGGATGGACAGGATTAGAAATGAGTTTATTAGAGGACAGCGCATGTAGGTCATTTTGAAGACAAAGTAAGGGAGGAGAGATTGAGATGGTTTGGACATGTGCAGAGGAGGGACATGGGGTATATCGGTAGGAGAATGCTGAGGATGGAGCCACCAGGAAGGAGGAAAAGAGGAAGGCCAAGGAGGCAGTTTATGGATGTGGTAAGGGAAGACATGCAGGTAGTTGGGTTGAAAGAGGCAGATGTAGAGGACAGAGGGGTATGGAGACGGATGATCCGCTGTGGTGACCCCTAATGGGAGAAGCCAAAAGAAGAAGAAGAAGAAGCAGAAGAAAAAGAAGATACAGACTATTAACAGGACTACTAACTGTTTTTGGCATTTATAAAATATTTTATTGGCTTATTCCTTTTAATTCATTTTTATTTGTATAGCACTTTTAACAGATGACATTGTCTAAAAGCAGCTTAACATAGGTAAAGTGATTATAAAGTTGTATAACAGAGTGTCTAAGTTTTGTGCCTGTAAGTTTGTTCCCTGTAATATTACATGTATCTCTAATGAGCAAGCCAGTCCCAACTATGGCAAGGATTAATTCCCTGAGATGGCATGAGGAAGAAACCTTAAGAGGAACCAGATTCAAAAGGAAACCCAACCTCTTCTCGGTGGCACCAAATGCCCTTTCATTACAGTTCATCATTGTTAAGTTGTGTGCAGTGATAGGCGCTTAAATGCAAAACTCCTCATGCGACCTGTGGTCATGAGACATTGTAGTAGACTGTTGGTACTAACTTCAGGCTAATCCAACTCAAAATTCTTGAGTTGCTCAGTGAAGTCGTGGAACTTTAGGCTGTTGAGGTAGAACCACCCCCAGCTGCACACAGTGGTCTCCAGTTAAAGAGAACTCCATCCAGAGTTAGGGCATCAGAATAAATCGGGCAGATACAAAGAGGCTTTTCTATAGGCTTTTCTTAGGTAACGGAAAGATCTGAAAGGAATAATGAATATAGAGTTTTTGGTGAACTGTCATATTTGTATGCTGTCATCCCCTCACTTTCACGAGTTCAGTGAGGTTTGTTGATGGTGGTGTGGTGGGTCGTCTCATCTCAGAGATCCCTCATGTCTGTGTTACCTTCTGGCTCTCCCTTTAAGTTATGCTGCCAAAGCCAGTCTTGCCAGAGTTCCCAAATGCGTTCACATCTTTCTCGCCCTGTCACCCCTTATTTCTCTCTCTCTCTCTCTCTCTCTCTCTCTCTCTCTCTCTCTCTCTCTCCCCAGTCAAGATAAACATGCTCCCTACCAGTTCCAGTAACCAGTGTTCCCACCCCTCTCCTCTCCTTCATCCCGGCCTGCCCTTGGATGATGTTCTTTTTTCTGTGCAGCTGGGGTTGTTTCACCTCTATGGCCTGATTACAAAGTAACACAGGCACTTTGAGGAGGGATTTGGACTTAATGTCAAAATTCTGCTACACTGACTGAGGACTACAGTTTCCATTTGATCACCATCACTGCACATCGTTTGAGCCATAATGAATAGACATTTGGTGCCACCCAGATGAGGATGAGTTCCCTCTTGAATCTGGTTTCTGGTAGCTGGGTGGTTAAGGTGGGTTACTGATCAAAGGTTGGGGGTTCAAGCCCCTGTATTGCCAAGCTGCCACTCTTGGGCCCTTAAGCAAGGCCCTTAACCCTAAGTGCTCCAGGGATGCTGTATCATGGCTGGCCCTGTGCTCTGACCCCCAACTTCCAAACAAGCTTGGATATACAAAGAAAATAAATTTACTGTGCTGTAATGTATATGTGACAAATAAAGGCTATTCTTATGCCATCTCAAGTAGTTTTTCCTTGAAACAGTAACCACCGGCTTGCTCATTAGGTACAAATTTACACTTACATTATAAATAACAATCTTATTCATTCTTTAATACCACATTATCTGTGTAAAGCTGCTTTGACATAATGTCCATGGTTAAAAGCACAAATAAAAATGAATTTAATTGAACTGAGAAGAAAGACAGGAACACTGGCCACTGGTACACCAACTGGCCTACTATAGTCAATATTTAACATTTATGTGAAATGTTATTATACATACTTTATGATAGCTGATCTAACACACAGTATATAAAATAGTTTATACCATGGCTACAAATAATACTAATTTCTGTATGACTGGTGAGAATATTTGCATTACAATCACAGAAGCCAGCTAATATATTGGAAAATATATTTTTGTTTGTAATCTGTTTACAACTATAAAAGATGTTATTATTTTTATATATACAGTGGAACCCGGTTACCTCGCCCTCGGTTACCTTCCGACAACCCTATTAAGTCGACGTTTTTGAAGTGGAACCGCCAAATTCTTTTTCTATTTTCTAAGCATTTTTTATCGGTTATGTAGACTTTTTTTATGTCGCCGAACCCTAATATCTCGAGCACAAGGGGGGGGAATTTGCCATTTAACGTCGGTTATCTCGGTGCAGCCGCAGAAGAACTCGCGGAAGTGGCGGAAAAATCAAGCCTTACAGCTGCTACAGGTGTTGTATTGTATACTGGTGAATCTCTGCTGTTAGTTAGTGCACATATGCATTTTGTTGTTAAATGTTATGCGATGAACGGGAGGCGAAAGCCGTCTTGGGGGCGCGGAACGTGTGATGACCATCCAAAATCATAGAATGAACACCGGCAGGATCGGGGGGAATCCGCGATGCGCTTTGGGAAGAAAAGAGCAGCCGTTGAGAGAGTGCCGGTGGGAAGGCACTTACCGGGATACACATGAGCGATAACAACGAGCGCCGTGAACCAACATATACCAACAATAACGGACGGTGAGAGTGTGGAAGTTTCAATAGGAGCTGGTGATGATGATAAACGAGCACCATATGTGCGCGATTGAAGCCGGGCACTTCAGAGAAAGCGGCCGAGAAAGCACCTGACATGCTGAAGGGCGCCGAAGGGGGCGTGGCAGGTGGATTCCTGACAGATAAACATGTACTGTATGTATTTTTATAGCATGCCTTCATCAAACAAATCGCGGCAACGCTGTTGTGTAAAAAACCCCTTCAAAAACACGTGCATGCACATTCTCATTTATTAACGCACATCATGTACATAAAGAAATTTCAAGCACGTTAATGTATTGCCGCCATTTTGATTTTCGTTTATCTCGATCATCGGTTACCTCGATGCTTTTTGGCGACCCCCTAGGACATCGACATAACCGGGTTCCACTGTATATTATTTGTATAGTGCTTTTAACAGTGAACATTGTCTCAAAGCAGCTTTACACAGATAATGTTGTGATTAAAAAAGAATATGTTCTTTATAAGTAGTTTGTCCCTGATGAGCGAGCTGGTGGTGAATGTGGAAAGGAAAAACTGCTCGAGATGGCATAAGGAAAAAACCTTGAGAGGAACCAGACTCAAGAGGAAACCCATCCTCATCTGGATTGCACCGAATGTCCATTTATTACAGATAAACGATGTTGCGGGGTGCAGTGATGGTGATCAGAAACACACTGTAGTCCTGAGTCAGTAAAGCAGACTGTTGAGATTGACTACAGTCCAAATCCATCCTCAAAGCTCCAGCTGCACAAAGTGGCCTCCAATCGAAGAGAAAACTCTCCAGAGGCAGGCCAGGATAAAGTGGGCAGATGCGGGGAGGGGTAAGGGGCAGGAAGCGTGATCACTTGAACCTCAGGAGCATGTTTAACTCGTCCAAGAGAGAGAGAGAGAGAGAGAGAGAGAGAGAGAGAAAGAGAGAGAGAGAAAGAGAAGCAGGGTGACAGGGAGAGAAGGATATGGATTATTATGTGTCCTTTGTATGAAAGTTAATATCACTGTGCAGTTTGGACTCCGGCAAGACTCGCTATGGCAGCATAACTAAAAGGGAGAACCAGAAAGTAACAAAGACAAGAGGGATCTCTGTGATAAGAGACGACCTACCACACCACCGTTAACAAACCAGAGTGAACGTGTGAAAGTGGGGACGACAGCATACAAATAACCCAGTTCACCAAACACTCTATATCCATGATCCCTCCAGATCTGCTCCTTTACCTAAGAAAAATCTCCCGATAAAAGTCTTGACTAAATAAATATGTTTTCAACCTCAACTTGAACACTGATACTGTGTCTGAGTCCCGAACACTGATTGGAAGGCTGTTCCATAACTGTGGGGCTTTATAAAAGAAAGATCTGCCCCCTGCTGTAGTCTTTATTATTTAAGGTACCAACAAATAGCCTGCACCTTTTGATCTAAGGAGGCTTGGGGGATCATATTACTACAGAAGTTTACTCAGACACTGCGGCTCGAGACGTTGAGCGCTTTATACGTCAGTAGTAGTATTTTATAATCAATGGGAGATTTAATTGGGAGCAGTGTAGACTGATTAAAACAGGGTTGATGATATCATATTTTCTAGATCTAGTAAGGATTCATCCTGCTGCATTCTAGACAAATTGAAGCTTATTTATGCACTTACTCGAACACACAGACAGTAAAACATTACAGTAGTCTAATCTAGATGTAACAAAAACATGGACTAGTTTTTCTGCATCCTGTAACAACATCATATTTCTAATTTTAGCAATATTTCTAAGGTGAAAGAAGGCAATCCTGGTAATATTATTCACACGTGCCTCAAAGGAAAAACTAAGGTCAATAATCAATATACAGCTGTGTATCAACAGGTATAATTTCACCCAGAGGCAGCATATATAAAGAGAAAAGCAGTGGGCCTAAGACAGATCCTTGCAGAACACAAAACTTTACCTAAGAGAGTGTGGAGAACTCACTATTTGCATTAACAAACTGATAGCAATCAGTCAAATAGGACCTAATCCAGGAGAGATTTATTCCAACCTTTATTCCAACAACGTTCTCTAGTCTAGCAAGCAGTCTAGCAAGTGGAGTCAAAAGCTGCTCTAAATGTCAAGCAAAACAAGTAAAGAAACAAAACCCTGATCAGAGGCCAATAACAGGTAATTTACCACTTTAAATAGCGCCGTCTCTGTGCTATGATGAGGCCTAAATTGTGACTGATACAGTTACATTTTTTTATTCCTAAGTAGATTTGCAATGCAGTAACATTTAAAACTGATAACATCATAAGCTACAAATAATTTGATGCTGATCTGCTAACAGGGTCCACTGATCATTGCATTTACAAAAAATAAATAAAAATATTTCGCAAACCATAATAAATTTCAGATACTTTTTAGAATGAATCCTAGCAATAATTTCTCTTCTAAACCAAAATAAATTATTATTTTATTATTAGTTATTGATAAATAATTATTTATTTATGTATTATTATTATTATTATTATTATTATTGTTATTATTATTATTATTATTAATATTAAATTATTCCATTTACTTTCCATCAATTATCTTCAAAGCATGAAAATAGCTTGATAAAAAAAAAATAAAAAAAAAAACACCTGCATGTGGCATGAAAACACAAATTTTTTTTTTAAGAAATGTCAATTTTTTTTTTTTCCACTGTTGTTGTGAAGTGCAGCTTTAATTCTGTACCATCTCCCTTTGTGGTTTGATTTTGATGATGGGAGGGAAAAATCAAAGGGTGCAGTTTTCCAGGAAACTTGCACTGCTCAATTGCCGGATAAGTGCCCAAGCACATCTGACAGAGTTCACCCTGCACTCTTAACAGTCAGTTTAGCACTGTCAGTTCTTGTTTCCCCATTTATATACTGACTGCTCTCAGGCAGGTCAATTATCTCTAAACTTTTCTTTCCACCACCAGCCCCCCTTCAAAACTAAATTTGGATATTTAAGTAGGCTGCACACACAATTTCTTTTGGCTGTAATGTAATATGTTTGAAATGATTAAGCTGCAGGTACCCTACAAGGGTACCCTACAGGGTTTGTGTGAGAAATCCTGAAATAAATACATTATTCATATAAATCATTCAAATACTTAATGGGTTTTCTCATTAGTAATGTTATGAGCCATCCTGCATGCGCCTTTAAGTCATAATGTGTATATGCACACCTGTATGACAATATGTATCTGAAAAGATATTAGCCAAGCTGTAATTCATTGTGCAGTAGCCATTTGGTGAAGCAGATTACTATTTTTTTTATGTCAATCTGCCATGATCATGTGTTTGCTGCTGTGTTCTTTAATGACCACTGAACACGTGAGTGTGGAGTCAGGAAAAAGATGTCATGCTTGCCAAGTCAAGACTAGGTGGAGAGGGAGGAAAAGGTCGGCAGGCCAGAATTCCTGTAATCTGCACTAACCCTCCCAAACCCGGAGCTTCCTCCTCTGCCCTGCGCTTGCCCTTTCCCCTTTTCCCTGAATCAACCTGCTTCCTGTCCAAACGCTCACACGCTACCACAGCCATTGGGCTTCATTTGTCATTTCACATTTCTGTGTAAGGAAGTGTGTGGAGACACAAATACATTAGACATTAGAGAAGGTAAAAAGGAGCTGGAGATTGAGAAAATTGTCAGCAGATAATGTGACCTCACTTATCCAGCACCTCACATGATCCTGGTGAATCATTTTGGATGAGAAGTTGACAGATTGCTGTCACTGAATGAGCTTGAGAGTGAGGAAGTGAAAGCAGACAGTCATGAAGTAAACATAATGTATTCAGTGCACAATTAAAAAATTATATATAAGTCTCAAACAATGTAACAAAAAAGAAATCAAGTATTTGTAACTATTGTGAAAAACATTTAATAGTGTTACAAAAAAGATTACAACTACATTAAAACTAAATTACGATTACATTTTTTAAAAAATCCTTTAAAATCAGTAATGGTCAGGTCTCATGTCAGTTCCTTTTAGATATTGTTTCTTATTTGTTTAATTGTATTATTATTTATTTATTTATTACCAAAAAATGTATTATCATTATTATTTCAGTAATTATTTACTGAGCTTTTTATATTTTCTATTGCCAAAATGTTCAGGAATTCATCAGAACGTATTGTGTGTCACTTTTGCAACACAGTGATATACAATATAACAGGAACAACAATAAAAACAATCATCAGCCAAACACAGGTTTTCCAGTTTGGTGTCTCACTCAGTTCCTCACTTGGTTCCTCAGCAGCAGTGGTGGACAAAGTACTAACCAAAGCATGTACTTGAGTAAAAGTAGAGATGTAGGTAAAATATTACTCCAGTAAAAGTAAAAGTGCTCCTGTTAAACTTTCACTTGAGTAAAATAACTTTTTTTTATACAAAACTGTTGCTTAATCAATTCAGTTTATGTGAAAAGGTCTAATGTAACAATCTATTAATAAAATGATATTAATTAGTCATGAGCCCAAAACCTCATTTTTAACAACTTCAAAAACATATCTCAAATAAGTAAATGATGCCCATTGATTAGTTTCAGTTTTTAAACGCTCCTCTCTGCTGTAACTACCATCACTGGAAGAGTAAGAACATATTCTCAGAGCAGTCCACAAATTGTGCTACATTTCTGAAAGCTCCATTTCCATTATTTTGTATAAATATTACCCTAAATGCATTTATTGCACAATTAAATACACATCAATGTGCACAATGTATTAATATTTCAGAACCAATAACCATAAAACTCCTTGGCTAATTGTAGCCTTAAGATACATACAACATCTATATCCTTATAATATATGTATTTCAAATTAGCCTTTAAGCTGCACTGGAGATTCCCCTTACAGAACTCAGTTCAGGACCTACAATCCAACTAGACTAATTAGGTTGTAATTGTTTTGATGCTACACACATTATGATAAACTACATACTATAAATTATAATGTTATGCAAGTTAAAATAAATATTCTTGCTCTAAAAGCACAGCAGGCAACACAGCAAGTGATATACAGTTATTAGCTTATTTCATTTAAGGCATTAATATTTACTACCCTTTTAACGAGATTATTGATAGAGCTGCATACACACTTTTATCTTTTGCACGCCCCCTATGACGTCACTACAGGTCTCGTTGATTCTCCCCATGGAAACGTTGAAGGCTGTTGTGACGTCACCCAACCCCCGCCCCTCCTTTCTGAGTGTAAGAGTGAGGGAACTTCTCCGGGCAGTGGGTGCGCACTCCGGGTCCTGACCAGGTTCATTGACCGTGACATGATTTAATAATTGGTGCAAATGAGTGGGTTAAAAACAAAACAAAAACCATTATTTTTTTGCGCGCCCATGTCAGAATCGGCCACTGCCAGTTTCAAACAGAGCGCGCGCTCTACACTGATTGGTGGCTTGCTGTGTTTTTGACCAGTTAAGTTTTTATCCGCTCATAAATAAAAAGAACGACTGATTTCGGGAAACTTAGTTAAGTAAAAAGTAAAAAATATAAAATATTTCACTTTGAAATGTCATAAAGTTAAAGTATAAGTCTTCCCAATTGGAAATACTTAAACAAAGCACAGATACATGAAAAAGATGTTAAGTACAGTGACGAATTACATTTACTTCTTTTCTGTAGCTATTTTTAGCTCAGGCATTTCACCAGAGATCCAAACAGCAAAAAGATGAGTGTGTTACACATGTCCCTTTATTATTCTGTTAAACATAAGGATTGTTTATGTCAACCTTTTTAAATGCATACTACATGCCATATCACCTGTAAACCACTCCTTTTTTAGTTAAGACCTCAATTAGCTGATTTTCTTCCCAGTAATACCAAAATCCAAATGGTCAGAAATGAATTGCATTAATAATGAAAATGAACAATGCTTGTGTTGAGTATTTTATATTAATGCAATTCATTTCTTACATTTGGATTTTGGTTTTACTGCAAAAAAAAAAAAATCAGCATTTATGCACATAATGTTTGTATAGATGTGTGTGTTTACAGTGTGTATTAACTATATTTGCACCCAAATAAAGGTCTGCAGCCATAAACCAAATCTGTAACCCACATATTTACTACTGTCTGCATTACATACAGTAGATTGCAATTATAATAACACAGCAAACAATAAATTATTCTCTTATTGTCTACATCATTGGCCTGAGCTCAGGTTACTGTCTTTGTGGAGTTTCACATGTTCTTGCTTTGTCTGTGTGGGTTTCCTCTGCGCTTATCCGGTTTCCTCCCACTTCCTAAAAAACATGCTGGGGGTGGATTGGCTATACTAAATTGCCCTTCGATGTGAATGAGTGTGCATGTGTGTGCATGTGTGTGTGTGTATACTGCCTTGGATTGGTCTGCTGTCCTATCCAGGATATGCCTTGCATGACCTTGCCCAGGATGAATTGGTTACTGTAGAAGAATGAATGACTGAAAGATTGAATGAATGAATGAATTCATTAATGACATCCAGTGACAATTTAACAGTTTGTGTTGATATGCCTGAGAATAATCGATTGAAGGCTAAGCAGTTTAACTAACAATTAAAGAAAAAAAAGTTATTTTTTATTTGTAAAATAATAACACAAAAAGCCCATTTGACATTTCTTTAATACAATTTTTAAAATGTCTTTAAATATGAGTATAAATATATAAATATAGATATATATATATATAGATATATATATAGGTTGGTATTTACATAGCTAAATACATTACAGATCACAGATTGGCATATATTCACCTTTAGCTAGTAATCGTCAATATTCTGCAGTGCATAGGCACACTAAAGGCCAATCCAATAAAGTATACCCCCAGAGGAAAAGAGGTAGATTTCCCATTTTTTCTTTTCAAGCAGCAGAATAAACAAATGATATACATGACTCATGTTCCTCATTATACAAAATCAGGGTTTTAAAACAAAACGGTCATTAACAAATTGGTGCCCTGGCCTTTTGAATGAATGTACAGCCCAAGAGTACATTTGCAAAGCCATAGTTGAAGTAAGGAATACATGGCTGGGGTGTGTGGAGGGCACGAGTAGGCAGAAAGAGATAGAACCAGAGAGATAGAGAGATACATAGAGCTGCTTCACTACTCTTTCTGCATTCCAAGCACGCAACAGATTCCTTCCATGCTGTTTTTTTCCTCAATGAAATTGTTCAGCTATCTGCTGCTGTGTATTCCCCCTCTATCTTTTTTTATCTCACCTTGTATGCCTGTAGAGAATGCAGGCCAAGTCATGACCGGAGTGGAATAGCCTTTTGCCACAGCTGATAATTCCACACTTAATGGAGCCCTTAACACACAGGAAAAGATCACCATGTCATGTTTACTGTCTGGCAGCGGCTCTACACACAGAGAGAAGATATTGTTACACTAATAACAACTATTTAAAAACCCAATTTTCACTCATAAGATATTAATCAATCAGATGATCATCAAATGAATTATGACTGTTTAATATCTATGACACAGTCTTTCATTTCAAACTGCAGCTGTTTACTTTTGTAAACACATCTTCCTAATTAAATTGTTTACATAATTATCTCATGGTTATATCAGTTACGTGTGACATTCTTCCACATCTGGTCCCTACAATCCTTTCCACTAAAGTAGTGTCTGAATGAACTGAGATGCACTGCAGCATCCAGCACCAGTATTCTGTGTTGTTAAAAACACCATCGTAGCATATTGTTTCCTCAGTGCCGTTTACAAGGCACACCTTTCCTTTTCAAAAACAAAGGGAGGAATTATTTTGCCAGTTAACCTCTAAGTCCATACAAAGACTTTTCACCAAGCATAAGGATTTTGAGACGTTCTTCAAATACATTATTTACCATAATGAAAAGTTTTATTTTCAAATCAATGCTAGTTTAAAAGAAAAGTTTATGACTGCAAATACAATCCCCTGTTCATTTCATGGAAACACTCATGGGAATTTCAATTCTACAAAAGTTGAATCATCTGACTGTAGCCTGATGAACGGATATAGTTCAATAACTGTCTCCTCAAGTATATCCTGCCTGCGTCTGTTTCTTTAATATAATATAATCCATAATCTTGGACAATATGATATATTGGTGGCTATGAAAAGCCAGCATAATGACAAACCTGTCAAGTCCATTAATGTGGTATTTGTCTACCAACCTTCACAAAGTTTTTTGTTCAAATGGAGAGTGTTCCAGATACGGTGTAAAGATTGGTATTTCCACCATAGAGATGGATGTGAAATGTTAGAACTATAGCAGTTTATGCAATTGGAGCAATGGGGTTTATGATCTGGGAGTGAAAGAGAAGGGTAGCAGAGAAGGGGTTGCTGATGGAAGGCAATTTTCTCATGGCAGGCGTGACACAAAAATCAGGATTAGCTTGAATGGAAAAGCTGATGTTGGCTGTTGGTTTTAGATGAGGCCAAAGAGAATTGTTTTGAGAAAGTACTGTACACCACATGGGTCCCATTTCGCTCAAGGCACAGGAATGAAATAAAATCTGAAAGTGACTATTGACATCTGGTGTCCTCCTCTGTTTTTTCTTCGTCTTTCACTAATATCATTCTCAGTGAGACAGGGAAAAAAGCCTTATTTCTGGCAAGATTTACTTTTCACCAACCAACCCAAAATAAAAGGGCTTTGGTTTGATATTTGAAACATTTCTTTGTATATTTCCCTTAAATGCTGCTTAGCAGGAGCCTGAAAATGATTAGACGCACACACTTAAATAATCTGCTTGTGGTGTACCTAGGAGCACCCCTTCCCATAGAATTCAGTTTAAAATCTAACCGAACACACATGCTACAGGTAATCAATCTACTTTACTACAGTCATCAGTTCTATTGTTCACACATGGAACTGAATTCGGTAAGAAGGTAGGTTTCCCGGAACATGGTCACTGCTCTGCATCACAGCACCTGGCCTGACATCCGAAAACCCAGACAGAGAATGAAGTACAATAGCATGCAGCATGCTTCTCCATCTTGTTGGCTGTACACACACACACACACACACACACACACACACACACACACACACACACACACACACACACACACACAAATACACACAAATACACACACAGGCAATGTTTCTTGCTCATGCCCTCTTGCCAGTATGGGCTAGCTGAGGTTGAGCTCAGGTTCCACTCTCCCACTGCGTAAAAAAGCTCACACATTGCTGTAGTGTCACAGAACAGGAGAATGACGTCTGACGATTACGGGGTTGCACTTCTGCTTTTCATCGCGGTGTCTGGTTGCCCTCTCTGGATCACTTCTTTGCTTGCCTTGGGGAGCCATTTGGCCCCGAGGGCAGGAATGCAGGAAACTGACGGCTGTGTTGACGGCAGCACTGACTTCAGCAATGGCTTGGTGTTACGGCCCAAGCGTTAAGTGTCTTAAATGTGCATGTGGCTCCGGAGTTGTTTTGACATTAGACACTTGCTGAATGGCAGTAAACCATGTGTTTGAGAACCCTCATGCTTGTCCAGTGGGTTCCATTGCTCCCTGGGGATGTCCTGAACACACTATCCATCTGTTTTCCTTGCATGTTCACACTGCTGCTACCTGAGTGAACACATGGACCAAAGTTTGGCAAAACAAAATGTTAAACTAAAGGCAAGGTGGTGTCACAACTCCCCGTGTTGTCAATCAAAGGTGTCCTCGTCTTTCTAGTCTTTTCTTACAGGGGACACTGTTCAGTGGTAAAGGGGTCTCCCTCTTTCTTTTTTCTGCGTTTCTTCTTATGTGCGGACCAACATGCAGTAGCCATTCCTACCAGGACTAGTCCAACAATCAGCAAGACCACTGATACCACCTTGGTTTGAGGGAGGTCGTTGTACGTGTATGTCACGCCTGTGCCTGCTATACCAATCACCAGTGAGATGATTCCGAAGGGGAAGATGCACCGGTACCAGGATTTTTCCATGCCTCCTGTGGCCTGAGAAAGCCTCTCTAAAGAAGACAGTACATCTGGGACTTTTGCTCTTCCCTCCTGAGTCTGTCCATCCTGGCTGGTGCTTGAAGAAGGCTGGGGCTGGCATGCCAGGTGTCCTGTGGTACAGCCCATCTTAAAAATTAGGAGCCAATGAGGCTGTTGGAGTCCACGGAGAAACTTCCTCTACAGTACTCCAAATCCAGTCCTGGTTTGAAAAGAGATGAAGAGATGAACAGCTACAAATGAAAAACTCGTTGCAAGATGAATGTGACTAGCAAAAATAGGTCCAAAGTCTCTGCACAGTCCTTTTCTCTTTCTATTCTGTGCAGTCTTATAGTCTGCACTGTGAATCAGCAGCGGCATGTTGAACACTCTCCCAGCTGGACTGCGTGTGGGTATATAATGTGCCAAAGGCAGGGGGTGGAGAAAAGAAGCAGTGAAGAGGCTGGACAGAGAAAACGATTGGCTGAAGCCATAGTATGATGCTGAATACAAGAGCAGAGGAATGGGGATGAAAAGGAAAGCTGGAGAGAGGAAGGGAGGGTGGAAGTTAACCATTCAAAAGCCGTGTCTCACTATTTTTTCAGGACTCCCTGCAACCATTCCAATTAACAGAAACGGATTAACAAATATATCCAAAAGGAACAGATAATATGAGCATGTGATGGCTTCAAAGGCACAAGAATATTGTGTCAAATCCTACAATGGCAAAAAAATTAAATAATCTTTTTGATTAAACAGAGGGAATTCCACATGAGAGCACAGCAGAGCTCTGCATGTTCCCTCTGTGGCTGATTAAACTTACCATACTGACACACACACACACACACACACACACGGACGCGCACGCACGCGCACGCGTGCCCACACACCCTCACCCACCCACGCAGCAGCACACAAAGGCAGGTTGCCAAATTCTCAGAAAAACGGCTTCATTTGGACCAATCCATGTAGAATATCTACCTGATCTGGATAATGAGCGAGTTTCTGACCCCCAGAGAGAAGAAAATCAATTCAGAGACACAAATCACAGCTAAGGGACTTATAAGGGAGCATGAGATTAGACAGAGAAGTCCTGTTAGCGAATCCTGAAATGTCAGGCAATTATAACTCTATATTTGATGTTTCATACAAAGGTCACAACTGAACTAGCAGTTTCATAAGTGTAACCATATGGTTAGAAAAAAAAAACAAGAGACGAAACATGAATGAAAATTTTGAAGTAAAAAAATTGTTTTTAAACATAGATGCAAAGAAACAAAATGCATTTTATTTCACAATACTTCCTAAATAGTGGTCTTTATTCTATGCTTTAGGGATTGATGAGATTGTCTTGTTCTGAAAAGAAAGGGTTATTTACATTTGAGAAAACAAGACTTCATAGCTGGAGCTGCTTTAATAAAGTTCAACACACTTCAATGAGTGAAAAGGTTAAAGTATCCTACATAAATAAAAGAGACTGAAGACTGTCCATTGTGTCACTGTGGGTTATCCTGCACATAATTGGAATATACTGTTTACCCCTCAAGACACTTACACTTAGAAGCTAAACTACTAGAGGAAGAGGAGACTGCAATTCACCCTCTCTTTTTGATAAGTGGCTCCATACAGAGTCTCAGGGCTAACCAAATAGGGGTAAACCGAATGATGAGCACCATAATTGATGACTGCGATTACTAAGAACTGGCAGCTTTAACTTCACATGCCAGCATATCCTGAGCATGCAGTGGAATCACAGAGATAGGGTTTGACAAAATTTATATGCATGTGTGTGTGTTAATGACTGACAACTATTTTTTACAGATGTATTTTATGGTAATTACATGCTAAACAGGTTTTTATGCCCAATCCTGAGTTGCGTTAACTAATCTTTAATGACCTTCTATGTACATCAGAACTGCTTTTGAAAAGTCTGAATGTGTCATTTTACATTTCAAGAATTGTAAAATTTCCCCCAAATTTAACAGTATAAAAGATGAAGAGAATATCTTGCATCATGACAACTTTCGAGAGTCTGGTACTCAAATAGCTTCAGTCTTGGACTTTAGAATCCAGTACAGTTGGCCGATACAGTTGCATTATAGATGTGGGAAGCTTTGAGCCACAATATTTACAGACAACCAGGATTCTGTGTCTGTGTCAGAGGCGAGCAGTTCCCGCGAAACAATCCTGTTTCTCTTGGTCTTTACTCTCTAATGGAGAAAGTTTCTTATGATTCTGTCACTGTGGTGTGAATGTACAATGCATATAGAGCCAAAAATAAGATTTTGGTAAATGATTGTAATATGGTGCAGTGAAACTAGTGAAGGTTTTAGTTTTATTGGGAAACTGTTTTAAACCGGTCACTATCCAGTTGTCATATTGCAGTGCTACAAGTTCCAGGGGGTGAATAGACTGAACTGGACTGACACCAAAAGGGCTCAATAAAGGAACAGCCAGACAAAAACATAGTCCACTTTCTTAGTGCTTCAGGGCTTTCAGAGTCTTTTTTGGTCTTTCTAGCCTTTGATTATAGGTCCTTTTCTATATACATCAACAAATAGTTCAGGGGGGCCAGCACTGGTGGCAGTGACAAGAAGGTAGATATCAGCGGTTTGGAGAACATTCTTCCCATCCTCACCATGGCATTATATCTAGTAGTATCTTTCATGCCTCCCAGATGCTGCAGTATAAAGAATATTTTCTGTACAATGCTGAGGTTTCACAACGTTTTTCACCATGCAATTCAGCCTCCAAGTCTTTCAAGGTTTATTTACAACAGAGTCTTTCCTGCTTCCTTCCAAAGAAAGAACTTCCACTTTGTGCCTTTCCCACCCTGTCTGTGACACATCTTTCATCGTGATTTATCACACTGATTCTCTACTAAAGATACATCATAACAAAATGATAATAAAAAAAATTCTTTTTTTAGCAGAGCAGGTAAACAAAGTCCCCTACCACAGAAGTTCTATGTTTATGTCACTTCAGTATGGATTACTTCAACAGAAACTCTAACCTAATGGGAGTTGAGATTTGACATTTAAATATCTAAAAATAACCAAGCCATGCACTGACTGGTTTTATCAATGACAATATATTTTACATTCCTTATAATAAGTTAGCATGATAAGTAATACACAAATATACATATTAATCTTGGAACACTGTAGAACTATAGGGAATTTGAAAAGACCTAAAGGCTACTCATTTAAAATGTACAAATTACTTTTTTTCTTCTAAACGTTTTTCAGACGTTAAGCCGTATAGTTCAATTTATAATTGTGACAGAATGGAGGGATTAGAGAAATCTGTCAGCCTTGAGTATATTAGCCAAGTAACAATGATCACCTTCAGCGACAAAGCCATGTGTCAAACACACATTTATGCCCTTTGACACATTATTGATCTTGGCTGGTGGCTTTAAACAGTATCACCATCTTATTTCATGAATGCATACAATTACATGCCATACAACAGATTGATCTCTCCCTGATTATTCAAACCAGATCAATGGATAGATGATATGAGCATGGTGTCTCATCTGTTGTTTGTGTTCTTTGTTATGCTATTCTTTTGGTTTCCCCCTTTTTGTGTTGAGTCACTGAAAGAGGAGTGTGTGGGGGTTGGAGTAGGCTCCCACCAGCGCAACCTGTCCCCCCCGTCTGGATCAGCCTACATGGACAGGATCTCACTTTCACCTACAGGCGTCTGGAGTTATTTCTTAAGTCCTTTTACAAGCCATGGACAGTATTGATCACACCGCATACACGCCACAACGATGACGAATCAGTCTTTCATTGTATTGCAAAAGAGCAGGATGAGTCACACTGTTGAGCTGGGAGAACATTAAAACTGCATTCTGCATAAAAGCTATGTAGTAGACTTACAACCGTGAATAAACCTAACGTATCATTTACGTCTTCTTTGTAACCAAGGAAACATTTAAAGATTTGTTCAGTGTGCTGTACATATACATAATTAGATTAAACACAGAACTAAAGTGCTCAAAATGCAACATTAGTTCAGTGAGAAAAATCAGCCAGGACTCCAAACATAATTATTACAACTCAATTAAGTTACACCATAAACATCATCACATGTATTCATTTCAGTTTCACGTTTTTTTTTTTAATGCAGCTGCTGTTTATATGTCCACAAAGTCATTTACAAATGTTGCCCTCTCATATCACATATTTTCTAGATAACTCACAATGTCATTATATAACCAACAACATTATTATTTTATTCTTAAAACTTTACAACTCTGTGATTATGTAACATATAGTAAGGGTATATCCTCCCTATTCAAAACAACAGATCATCAAAATCCTTGTACATTGTTGTATATGACGCATGCTTTAATAAACAGCAAAAAATTCTTCAATGATCTAAAACAAAGAATTTATTTCTGTGAAATGAAAACAGCATATAGTTTTCTGTATTGCGTTGTTTCATGATTGCCAAAAAAGAAAACCTTAATTTTTCTCATAAAAGCACACACGTCTTTTTTTTTTTTTCTGTTTTTGTGTTTATGAACATGCATATTTTAAAATAACAATCTGAAAAGGGAATATAGGAGTATAAAGAACAGCAAATGTCCTCAGGAGATTTAAAAGATTTTAAATTAAATAAAAATCTAATTTGTTCCTAAATCATTTACAATTTTGTAAGAACTTCTTACAATACTCAATTCAGGCATTATCTCGCACTCCACGTGCCTGGGTTTCCTTTGCTGCATGTTTTGCTGCTTTCCTTTTCCACAACACATGCATCTTAACTAATCAGCTCATTAACAAGCCCTGAAGTTTTAAAATCTACATCACAGCAGAAGATGCAAATCCGGAGGACAGACGTGACTACGATTGTGCAAAATGGTGCTCTCTGCTGGTAAAACCTCAGCAAAACATGACTCATAAGACATAAATCAACATTTATATTAACTATCTTTGTAATATAAATTCTTGATATGTAAAAAAAAGCTGCTGATAAGCGTACTACAGAGCGTACTGCAAACTACTACAGAGCGGTGATTTGAAATGGTGTCAAGTAGAAGAAAAACAGCCGCTAATGGCAGCTGGCAGCTTAATTCCTCCTACATCCGAGCAGCTGCAGGATCTTGGCTGCCAGCATTTAACCCAATAGATAAAGACAACATCTGTTTCACACACACACCAAAAAATCTGGAGGACGCTATTCAAATTGTTTCCGTGGGTGAGAAATCAATCAGATCTAATTAATTGGTTCACTTATTATAAAAAAGTTTGCATTATTTTTCTTTACATTTAAGCGGAATCATTGTCCAAGACCAAACTTGGAAACTGAGCACCTCCCTCTCCCAGGAGCGAATAAACACCACGTAGAGCAGTAGCACTGGGTCGATTAGATGATGGGGACTCGCAGGAGATTTGATTGATGAGTGTATCACACATGGCCTGTAGTAAGAAAAAATGCAAACAGGGTCTGTCATTCATGTAATGGAATTAAACACAATAGGAACTTTTTTTTTAGGTAGCAAATTGATCCAAACTTTAAAAAAAGCATAAACAGTTTTGATTAAAGGCTTTCTCTGAGATAACAAAAGTGAGCTGTCATCAGAAAAGGGGCTCAAATGAACACTTGCTCCAGGTATAAGGAAAGATATTTCAAATAAGGAAGCTGGCAACTGAATGTAAAGAGTTTCATGTTGTAGATAAACAGAACGGTCCTATGGCATGCACAGTTACATAATCAGGGTAAACAAGTGAGGAATTATTTCCTGTTTTATCATACAGTTAGATAGTAATAATATAGTATGACTTGGGGGTAAAACGCATAGCCTAATCAAACACCAATGGTGCAAAACCCTCTAATGCATGCCTACCTGCTATTACAGGTGCTTATAAACTAACACCAACTGCAGTCTTGGCTGGAGTGGCTGGATTGTTTACATCTCTGGTCATAATGTAATATCAAATAGAGTGAATGTATGAGGCCCTGCATCATTATTTTCCTCATTCCCCTCAAAACCTTCATCTTTAGTAATATTTGAAGGAAAATGACAAGAGAAATTTGATATTTCTGTTTGCCTTTTCTGTATCATAGTAAATGTGCTTAATTATTATCATTAAAACCAGTGGTATTCATTGCATCCATAAGCCACTGTTTCAGCTCGTTTGTTTTACAAAAGTAGACCATTTCATGTTTGTCCAATACCCAAGTTTCTCTGAAATTTTAAAGTTGATAGACTGATAACTATTATGAAGATAAACAGATCAGTACATAATGGATAAACAAAAATGAATGAAAATACAGAATGGATAGAAAATTAAGGGTGTGGCATTGTCAAAAAGACAGGAGAATGGATAGGAGTAGAAATTTGTTTATTAGAGGGACCCTAGGATGTTTTGGGCGACAAGGCGCGAGATGCAAGATTGAGACGGTTTGGACATGTGCGAAGCAGGGATATGAGCTATATCGGTAAAAGAATGCTGATGAAGCTGCCAGGCAGAAGGAAAAGAGGAAGGCCAAGGAAGAAGTTTAGGTATGTGGTGATGGAAGACATGCAAGTGAGTTGGTTTGATAGAGGCAGATGTAAAGTGCAGAGTGAAATGGAGACGGAAGTTCTGCTGTCCCCTAATGGAAGCAACCGAAAGAAGTAGAAGAAAATTAAGGAGTGTTATACATATAATATTCCTGTTGTATTTACTTAGAATATCTGCTTTAATTTTACCTAAAGAATTTGTGTATTCAAAATACATTCTAAATGTTTAAATGAAAAAACAATTTTGCTCTGACCTGGTGGGCATGGATCTCCAGCTTCAGCTGAGATACATACAGCCTCAGACTCTGCAGCTCTTCTAACTCGCCTTTACTGCTATAAGCCAGTAAAGGGGGAATGCAGGGTCGCTCTGAGCTGTGCCACTCAACCCTGCTGTGCAATGGACACAAAGCCCCGTACCACCATGCCATCTTCCTCTCCCAATCTGAGAGAAAGCATTTAGAAAAATAAAAAAGAAATAGCAAGAATATTACAATTAAAGCTGTATCCAGATGCCATTCTAGCAACTGTGCCTCTATTGCATTCATAGTGCATTTATTACAGTTTTTATACATTTATTTACAGTTTTAGTTTTTACTTCTATTGCCCAGTTCAATTAGTTAATTAGTTCAGCTCATTTACCTTATTTTTTTATGTATATTCTCTATATACATGTTAATCTGATCCAGAATGAATGAAATGTGCAGATTGGCTACGACTATGCCAATGGTAAAGCTCTGTGTCCCTCATAAGACAGGCTCAATTAAGTACCTTTTTTGAGACGATCAGCTTCCTTAATGATCTGCACCATCATTTTTTCCAGTCCTGTCAGCATTAGCAGAGATTCATATTCCCTCTCTGTTGATAGTTCTGCACACACACACACACACACACACGGATATTTGCACATACACCAGAGCTGTGCTGTTTCCACTAAGGCAACACTAGCTTGGATTTTAAAAGCTGCCAGAATAAAACCACATTATGACTGTGGTGTTAAAGCAAATAAGAGCATTAGATCAATTCTCTACTGAGTGAGATGACTGAAAGCCTTAAAAGCTCCACATTACTCCCTCTGGTCCTGTGGCTCATCTCTCAGTCTCTCCTCCTACACCCTTCTGCTACAATCTCTTGCAGACTCCCTGAAGTGTGTTTTCTCTCTTCAAGTCTGTTCTTTTAATAATCCACTACCTGGACTCCATCCCAGTTGGTGGATTTGAAGATCAGCATTATAGCAGTGAGTCAGGTCGAGCCCTAACTGTGTAAGGACATCAAGCTCTTCTTCCATGGCAGCTATTTGAACAGAAGACCACTCATTGGGAAACTGGCACATTCAGAGGTCAAGGAGCCATGACAAGTGTGTGACCTGTAGTTAAATTAGTAAAAAATATATATATTTTCAAGAAAATAAGGCAAATAAAAAGCTGTGGGGGAGGAGAAAAAAAAACAAACAAACACATTCAAAAGAATCTAGCACCATAATATTACAATATAATTGTAACTGCTCAAACTAGACACTGAATCATTAGTGTAAAGATTTGCAACTGCAACTGTTGCAAATCCCCTGTTTTTAATGCCAATCTTAGGAACTAAAGGTTTGGACAGCCTTTAAGCTGAAGCCTGAATCATGCCCATAACGAGAAACCAGTTTCTCACGACAAATACTTTTGCAAAAAAGCTGTATTTCAGGATTGCACGCAACAGTCTGTAAATAAACACATGTTCACAAACAAAGCTACATCAAGGCACAGCAGCCCCTCTCAGCACACAAGAGCAGAAAAGAACACAGCAAAAAACTTTGCTGGGTGAAAAAATGCCTTAAAACCGAGGTCACAGAATGTGTGTCTTTATCAGGTAAATACAACTGCAGATAAACAACTCATTATATATATATTACACAGTCATTACTTTTTTCTTTTTGTTTTTTTAATAAAGCCAAAATAGAAAAACTAAGTACACCTTTACTACTTCCATAGGATTTAAGAGGCTAAGTGCCCTACATAAAAGAATGATTTGTTTAGGTTACAAAGAGAAAACCTCCTCTCTCTAAAAAGAAAATGGCAGTATGGCTTAGTTTTGACAAATTAGAGGAATTTTGCAAATGTCCCTTGGACAGATGAGACCAAATTGGAGAGGTTTGATCATAATGCACTCTGGTGAAAAAACAAATACTGCATGTCAGCACAAATGCCTCATTACAACCGCCAAGCACATAGTAGTGGGGTGATGGTAGGGGGTGATGATTTGGGCTTGTTAAATCCACAGGATCTGAGGACCTTAAAGCCATTGAGTTGGCTAAAAGCCAAAGTATTCTAAAGTCAGATGTAGGCCATCTGTCTATCATGCAGCAGGACAACTATCCCAACACACCAGCAAATCTACAACAGAATAGCAGAAAAACAACTGAACCAAGGCGTTGCAATGGCCCAGTCAGTGTCCAGACCTCAACCAGATTGAAATGCTGTGACATGACCTTAAGAGAGCTGTGAATAAACAAATATCCATAAACCTCAATGAACTGACATAAAATTGTAAAAAAGAATAAAACATAAAAACAAACATAGTTAATCTTCCATTTCTGAAAGGATACAGTACTAATAAGTCTCTTCCTAAATTGATCTCTCTCTGGTGCAGGTTTAGAATGTCTGCTCAAAGATTTATTCCACAGTCTAGTGAGAGAGACAAACAACAGGCAAATTAGACTGAGATATCCAATTGAAGATCAATGATCATACAAACACAAAATACTATGTATAAAAAGAGGTTCTCTCACACACACACACACACACACGCACGCACGCACGCACACACACGCACGCACGCACGCACTAACTTGTTCTTTTTGGCCTGTTGTGTCTGCCATAATGGTAAGGATGGAGAGGGTAGCCTACAACACAAAATATGTTTTTTCATATGCATAAAAATGAAAATGCATATAAGGAGCTACAGCTAGTGCTAAAGAACAAAAAATGAATCTCACCATTGTTCTTTGGGAGCCAAAGCTTTACTTTGCATTTCTGACTCCTGATTGGTTTGAGATGTCCTCTCTTCTAAAGATGATGAGCCGACACTAAGCATTCCTCTGTCTGATCCTCTGGAACAACTGGTCACCTGACAGGACCTTGTTTGGACACTGCCTGTTGTAGTTTTTTGTGTGGAAACCGGTTTCTTACCTGAATGCTTCCCTCTGACGGTGAGCCGAGAAGATGGCCCTGTCTTTACCGGAACCTGACATGTAGCATCATTTCCACAGCCAGCAGTGCTTTTTAATTGTCCTTCATGCTGATGGCTTCCTTTCAACTCAGAAGACAGCAATGAAGATTTCTGGCAGTTTCTTTTATCACGGCCTTTAACAGCAGGAGCTTTGTCTACGCTCCCACTAGAACATGGGTTTTCTTGGTAATTCAAGATAACTGCAGAGCTGCTGCGGATTTTCAAAGCCTTTTTCAGAACTTGTTCTAGGAGCTCAAGCTCTTGTCTGTCTTTCAGAGGAATGCCTACAAAACAAAGACAGCATCTATCATGGAGAGTTTGGACAAAAACGCTAACATGGCTACCCAGATCACATGAACTTAAAGATCTACTCAGTGCCTATTAATTCAATTCAAACTTTATTCATATACAGTAGCACCTAACAACTATGAGGTAGAACCTAGGTGCTGAACAAAGTGCAAAAGGAAATGTGCAAAATAGTAATAACATTTGAGTTAACATAAAAGTGATAATATAGCACGATCATAAAAGAAAAAAAAGTAAATAGTAAAAATAAATGAAAAATAAAATCAACATTAAGAAGCAGGAGACTAAGCCCACGCTCTAATACAAAACAAAGGCTTTGGTGAATAAGTGGGTCTTTAGTTTGGATTTAAAGGTAGAGAATTCCCTTTGAGATGTGCGATCAGGAGGGAGGGAATTCCAAAGCTTAGGAGCCACTGAGAAGGTGCGGCAACCCCACGATTTATATCTTGTTCTAGGCACTTCGAGCAAGACACGATTAGAGGACCTCAGAGTTCAGCCATGGGTGTGCGGATGGATAAGTCAATTTAAATAAGTTGTGGCCGAACCAGACAGAGATTTAAAAACAAATAATATGATCTATGGTGTCAAAGGCTGCTGTGAGTTCTAAAAAGATCAACACAACTGGGCAGCTGCTATTCTCTTGCAAGAATTATATAGTTGTGAATCTTTAATAGGGCAGACTCAGTGCTATGATCTGTTCTGAAACCAGATTGAAATTTCTCCAAAATTACATTTGCATTTAAAAATTCTTGTAATTTACAGAAGCACATTGCATTCACAAAGAGGAAAAAAAATTACAGAAAGGATCTTACAATTATGACTTAGTATCTCATAATTATGAAATAAGTTGGGGCAGTCTGTGGCAGCGGAGCATTTTAGCGCATAACACTGGATCTGACGTTACTGCATTATTTGGAAGCGCCTCATTGCGCAACCATGGAGATGTAGCAGATATCATATAAGTAAGTCTTGCTTCTGTTAACAGATACGGGGCATTACTATTATTATCATTATCATTATTATTATTATTAATGCCCCGTATCTGTAACTGAAGCAAGACTTATCGTAACTAAATGAATTAGCAGGAGGGGCAGGTCAGTGAGGAAATGTCCAGTAGCTAATTAAACTAATATACTGTTAGATTTTTATTATGCCTAAAAAAACCTTCATTCATGTGATCTACGATGCCCATGGTGCCTTTTCTGATCAGGGAAGAATTACACAGCACACACCATGGCGCAAATGTTCTTTAGCTCAATGCAGATCACAGACAAGTATATATACACACTGGAAAAATCCTGAGCTGAAACTGTTCCTGATTGGGTAAGAAGACATAATAACTGGAGATGTGTGAGTCCAGATAAAGACTTCCTGTATACTGTACATACTCACATTGTAAAGATCCTATAGATACTGAACAGATAACAGGAATGTGTTTAGAGAACCAGTGTGAAAACCATCTTAACACTAACATATACAGTCATCAAGCTAAACCATATGATACCACAGTCTCACCACAGTCCTATAAACTTTCCCTTTCACTCTTGCAGATACCCTTCTATCACATATCACTCCTGTCACTCTTCTTCACCCACTCCACCCTGCCTGCACTCTTTTCTTCACTTCTCTAACAAACTCTCCAATACATTGCACTGTTGACCCCGGCACCTAAACTCCTCCACCTTCTTCACCTCTTCTCTCTGAAACTGCACCACTTCACTGTCATCCCACTCATTCACACACATGTACTCTGTCTTACGCCTACTGACTTTCATTCTCCTTCTCTCCAGCATGTACCTCCACCTTTTTAGGGTCTTCTCAACCTGCTCCCTACTCTCACCACAAATCACAATATCATCTGCAAACATCATAGTCCATTGAGACTCCTGTCTGACCTCGTCCGCCAACCTGTCCATCGCCACTGCAAACAGGAAAGGCTTCAGAGCCGATCCTTGATGCAGTCCAACCTCCACTTTGAACCAGTCAGTCGTTCCTAATTCACACTTTACTGCTGTCACACTGCCCTCATACATGTCCTGCACCACCCTCACATACTTCTCTGACACACCTGACTTCCTCACACAAAGCAAATAATGCAACTGTAGTGCTGGACAGGAGTGACCCCATATTACAAAACATGCATGGTGCTTTGTGGCTTCTTTACAGATTCTAATTCTGCTGACCAAATACACATACATTTATACAAGTTATTTAGCTGAAGGAAGCTCATCAGACCAGAGACCCCACACAACAATAAAGACACTAAACCAAAAAGGGACAGTTTATGCAGTCATGCATGTCTCAGTTTATTCTGTGGTTTATAATCAAAGTTATTAAAGGTCGGCACAATATTGCATAACAAAAGAGCAAAGGTGAACCTAGATAACACATGGGGACCTTCAGACACATTTCTGATGTTAAGTCTTAAAAGGTACCCAAAGCTATAATTATACAATGTACCTGTAAATATTATCAAAACACATTGATCAGAACATAGTGGTCATTGTTTTAGGATGTAAATTTCAGATTATTTAAATGACTAGCTCTTGAGGGCCCTGTGAGAATGAGGGGCCCAAGGTTAATTCTGACTGGCGCTTCATGACGTCACATCCAGTAGATAAGCACCGCCCAACTACTACTACGTACTGTACTGAAAGTGTGTCTTTAAATACGTGAGCGATACGAATGAATCTCAAGCAAATATACTGCATGTTATACACAAAGGAAAGTAAGCAATGGTGCCTGCACATCCCTGAGTGAAACCTTACATTAAATTCTATATTATGTTAGGTCATTTTTATTGGACTTTTCCATACAAGGGGATTCTCTTACCCTGATCTTTGATGCTGTCCGGTGTTTCTGCTTCACTGCTGACTTTCACACGTGTTTTCCTGCAAAATGTCTCATCTTGTTATTAAAACTTTAAAAAAGCCATGTTGCCATGAACAGCCAAATTACTGACAAACACATCACTATTACTAAACACAACTCACATGGAGCGTAAGAGCTCTTTATATAGCCAGATAGTTTCCGTGAGTTTGCGCTCCTCTGCCCTGTACAGTCTGATCGCTTCCTCCACGAGTGCAGACATGCTGAAAGAGAGCAATTCATTTAAACTAACAGGATTGACAACATGGCTGAATAGTTGATATAAGGCTCACCTCGCAGTGTCAGGTTCCAATCACCCGCCCGGAAGCGAGATTTCACTCATATCCGGTATACACCACATGAAGTCACATGTTAATTTTAGTCACATTTTAACTAGTTCACCTTATTTATGATAAAGTATGCATTGTTTCAATCAAAAACATGTTTAACACGTGTGTTTTCGTGCTCATACTGCTGTTCTACAAAGTGTGCTGAAACTGAGTATGCTGATTGCACTCAATGCACACTAGCGCCCAAAAGAGTAGTCCGGACAGAATAAGGTGCAACACCGCCCGCTCTTCTAACGCAGACGAGAGTCGGACATTTTGCGAGAGTACACCACGTTACTATGGCAACGCCAAGACGCATTGACAGACGGCTGCCGTGTGTGTTCAGTTTCAGCTGATGTTCAACATGGATGAAGAAGCGTCCGGTGTATCAGTGCAGATAATTGTGCTGCAAGGAGAAAATCTGGTAAAATCTTCTTCTTCTTCTTCTTTTTCTTCTTTTTCTTTTTTTCTTCTTCTTCTTCTTCTTCTTCTTCTTTCGGCTGCTCCTATTAGGGGTTGCCACAGCGGATCGTCCTGCATATTTCTTAATATATAAATAGATATAAATATTAGGGCTGTCAACATTAATTGTATTAATGCGCGATTAATACAGCATGCATGTCTGTGACCATTTTTTATTAAAAATGCACAAAAAATCTATACAGTAGAGGCGAAAATAACCGTCAATGCAACACACATTTATTCACAACGTCCTTTATTTTATTTAAAAATTAAAAAACACTGAAAAATTATTTCTCATTACTAAACATTTGTTTTACTGATGCACCAAATCTCAAATAAAGCGGCAAAATCCGCTGTGATGCACACATCCGGCTATTAAAACCGTCCGTGCGGAAACATAACAAAAGTCCTGTTTGGTGTCCTGATGATTTACCTAATTTAAAACACCATAATTACTTTAAAACATTTGCAAAAATATTTTGTCTACATGCTCTATGTTTAGTTTGGTTTCACTAATAATAAACACACATGTACATGAAGCATCCATATTTGTCAATGCCCATGTTAATTATAGTATTAAAAACTTGAAAAGTATTCATTTAAGGTACATAAGGAACAGATACAAATGTGCGATTAAACTGCGAATAATCGCGAGTGATTAATGAAATAATTTATTATTTCAATCGATTGATAGCCATGATAAATATATGAGCAAATATTACTCTTGTGCTGTGCTATGATTACAGAGAGGTCATAAAGGCCGGCCGTTTGTCAGCTTTGTGCGTGTTGAATTTAACGGCGCACTGTTGGGAGACTCACAGAGGCTCCATGGGTCTGCGGAGGAGACTCTGAACTACAACTTCACCTGTGGATTTGAATGCTCAGGAACGAGCCACACCATGGATGATCTAGCACATAAACCTGTCATATGTGAGTGGATATACTGTAGCTGTGTATGAGTGGAGAAAAGACTCTTTAACTGATGTTTAATATTTCAAATCTTTCACATTCCCCTGCATCTTTTTCTTAATCAGAAAGTAACATACAATCAGTAATTTACAACTGATGCCATAAGAGGCTTCCCTGAGACATGAACTTGATGGAATGCCGGTCCATCACACGACACCATGCACACACATTCACACCTAGTAACAATTTAGTTTAGCCAATAGCCCATCATAGATTTTATCTAAATTATGTGAAACTCCACATGGAGAATTACCCTCATCACAGGATGGAAGCAGAGACCCTTTGACTGTTAGGTGTCAACCCACCACTGCACCACCAGCTATTCTATTATTGATTTCTTATAGACATTAACCTGTGTGATTAAACTTTCTTTCAGCTTCTCCCATTAGGGGTCGCCACAGCGGATCATCCGTATTCGCGATCCGCATGTACTATTTGGCACATGTTTTACGCTGGATGTTGGTCACTCTAATTTAAACTTTCAGGCAAAATCCCCAAAATCCATATACACACAGTCAGCTTGATCTTACAATATAAAGTTTTGTAACAAACAAGCTAGATCATAGCTGGATCTTTTGAAAATTTTGCAAAATGAATTTGTAGAACGTGCTTACAATCAAAATCACACAAAATACACAATCTGATTGCCAAAACAAACACAAATAATTTACATCTAAATTTTTTTAGCAAGAAACCTTGGGTCCTGCCTGTTTTTGCACTTTACAATAGCTCAAAGTATTATGTTTTTTGTTTATAAATGGAGGCCTGATTTAACACCACTTGAAACATTTGTGTCTTTTATGACTCTTTAGTAACACTGATTGAGATCCTCCCGAAAGAAGATAAACAAAAAGAGGAGAAGACTTCTGTTTTAGGCCAGGCTGTTGTGGACCTGCTCCCTCTGTTGCAAGGTGAGACCTCAGCATTTGCTCATTCTATTCATACATGTGAAGAAAGAAATCTGCTTTTTTAACAATACTTCACCTGAGATGTTACTGAGAAAATGAAAACTAGTAGCCAAATAATGCAGATAACAAGATGAGATCTTGGTTGGGGTAAAACAGGAATGTTTCTGACATATCTGAATTTTAGGGCAGTGTAGTTTCACCTCCACTGTGGTGCTTCACCCTACACATGGATCTCTGAATGAGACTGTCTCACAGGACAGCGGAATTAAGGTAAGAGTACTGTTGAATGAAGTTTTTTTTATTTCAAATTAGAAAAAGAATTGCACAGCAACATATATGACCATTATAAAAAATATACATACAACATAGAGTACAATTTATATATTGTGTTTTCTTCACTGGCACATAATAATACTACACAGTGTAAAATATTAACATTAGTTTATTGTTGTGATATACAATGATAGCACAATTAGTTAAAAGGAAGGAAGTTGCTCAAATAAATATTGCTCTGAAAAATATTGCACCTTGAACATAAGCCAAAGAGTTATCACAAACTCAGACTGTGCCGCAAAAATAAATAAATAAATAAATAAAAAATTAAATGGATGGAGATCCTGAGGCAGAGTCAGAGCTGTTGGATAAGTTATATCTAACAATTGGCTTCGGAATGTTAAAAAAATCCCCTAGAAGGACCTTAAATTGAGAAGTCTGCACAGAATGACTCAGTCTGTTGACACCATGACCCCGTATTTAAAAAGTAAAAGGACTGGACTGTGGAATCTTTTTTTCACAGTCAACACTGGAAGTGACAGTCAGTGTACCAGAGCCGTTGCTCTCAGACACCAAGGTGGCTGAGACTAATCTGCTCAGCGTCACAGTGGAGACGGCCTACTCTGTGCCTGAGGTTTGGAATGCTTCTGCTGGGCCTCACCACAGTTATGTAGCAGCACTGCAAGTCCCCCTAACATCAAACAAGGTATGAGAAAACGCCACTATATTAAGTGTATAAGGACTGGATTTAATTAAATAAATACACACACACACATACATACATACAGTTCATGACAAAAGTCTTGTCTATCTATTTACAATCTATTTGTAGAAACACCTGCTATTAACCTGAATTTTAATTAATCAATTGGTGTTAGAAATAGCTTATATGAAAAGATAAAACCCTCCCAAATAATGTTTAATACACTGAATGTTTCACTGAAAAAAGATTTATAATTTAATCAAGACAGAAAGGTCAAATTTTGGCAAGACAAAAGTTTTGTCGCTTATACAGAAATTGAACAAATTTACTGCAAATACAAAAATATGTCAGCAAATTAAGTAGTGGTGCTGTGAGATCCAAATTTAATATCTTGTATGACTTCCATGAGCTGCATTCATGTGGTTTGGCAAGGATTCATACAATTTATTGATGAAGTCATCAGGAATAGCAAAGAAAGCAGTCTTGCATGCCTCCCAGAGTTCATCAATATTCTTTGGTTTCGTCTTCCATGCTTCCTCTTTCATCCTACCCCACATATGCTCAATGATGTTCATGTCTGGTGACTGGGCTGGCCAATCCTGGAGCATCTTGATCTTCTTGATCTTGAGGAACTTTGATGTGGAGATGGAAGTATGCGATGGAGCACCATCCTGCTGCAGAATTTGGCCTCTTTTATGGTTGGGAATATAAGAGGTAGCTAAGAATTCTTGGTATTTTAGACTATTGATGTTGCCTTCCACCCTGGAGATCTCTCGCACACCCCCATACTGGATGTAACCCCAGACCATGATTTTTCCGCCACCAATTTTTACTGTTTTCTGGGTGAATCTCGGATCCATGCGGGCTCCAGTAGGTCTCCTGCAATATTTGCGGCGACTGTGGTGTAATTCAACAGAAGATTTATACACTTTTTCAGCATCCATCCTTTTAGCAGGCTGTGGGCCTTGGCAAATGCCACACGTTCTTTCAATTGTCTTTTTTTTAGTGCTGGCTTCTGGGCAGTGATTCGACCATGGAGGCGATTTTGAGACAGAATCCGACAAACTGTTCTGGTTGACACAGGGACTTCAGGAGACCAGGTCTTGTGGAGCTCTGCTGCAGTGGAAAATGGGCTGGCCTTGGATTTTTAATCCAACAAATGGTCCTCTCGAGCAGTTTTTTGCTTGCGGGGTCTGCCTGACCTGGGCTTGTCAAAAACGTTTCCAGTCTCTTCAAATCTTTTTTTTATCCTCTGTACTTGACGCTGAGACACATTGAAGGTGTCTGCCACATCAGCAGTGGATCTGGTCTTCAGCCTCTTGATAATCAAAACTTTAGTCTCAGGGTGAATCTTAGGCATGTTTGCAGAGGTCTAGTTGCAGTTGATGTGAAGGTCTAGTGTACTGGGGTTCTTTTTATACACACTTGAGACCTAATTGATCCATTATTAGTCACAGGTGAAGCTCATATGACAAGGCGACAACACTTATGTCTTTGAAAAAATTGACTGAATAGGCTTTACCAAGCTGTGAATATTAGAATACTTTTTGACAGTTTCGTTTTGCATTGAAACATTATTACAAAAGCTGTTGGGATTCAAATGAGCCATTTCTTGTAAAAAAATCTTGATTAGAAATATATTTCAGCAGTACTTCAGGTAAATTTATACATAAGCGACAAGTCTTTTGTCAGGGACTGTTTTTACATACATCATTTTATTGATCTTGATTCAAAACCCTGCAACTAGCATATACCTTGAGCTGCACAGTTGAGCAATTATCTCTTTTCTAACACATACAATTTAGAAAGTTTATTAGTTTAATCAGTTGTGTTGGAAGTGGAAAAAAAACAATTATACATGTAGTACAAATAATACTACAAGACAAGGATTGGCAACTTGTTCTTTATACAGAACGCACTTGCATTTCTGATTTTTTTTTACTTTTATAATTAAAATGAGTGGATTTCTAATTTTCTCAGCAACAACAATTGGTCCTGTAATCGCTTCTTGGCACATTTCAGACTGTAAATGTCTTCTCAACAATGCAACAGATTGCTTTATATCTAGCATTCATTGCACTTACGTGCATTTATTCTTACCCTCATGTTTAAATGTGTTTCATTGTTTCATTATTGTTATACAACAAATCTTTTCATTCAGTTTGTCGAGATGAACTTTTGCGGCAGTTATATTTCTCTAAACAGTTTACAGCCTTGTGCTTGAATTACATTCTCAATCTCTTTTTTTATATTCAGGAAGAGCAGATGTTGTTATTCTCAAATGGCATATTAAAAATGGGTGGTGAAAGAGAGCCAGTGCCTAGGAGAAAAAAATGGCCCCTTTGTTCTTTCCTCGCCCCTGATGCCCAGTTCATCCCAGGTATCTTCATCAATGACGAGGCTGTTAATTCAGAGCATAGTGACCTGAATTCTTCTGAGGTATGTCTGGGTGTTTCACTGGCAATGAGCTCACATCAGACATGATAAAGTACAAATTGGCTGTGCATGCATTGACAGTTAATTAAACGTTTGTGTAACAGGATGAGGTATTCCGAGCTGAAGCTGAGAGTAAAAGAAAAAGAGTGAGCTGGGATACAACACGCCGCTGTTTAATAGATGCGGGTGGAGTTACATGGTCAGGAAAACCACATCTGCACTGCATTTGAATTTTATTATAGGTTTCCACTCCAAAACTTGGAGAGCTCCTAAATTATACATTTACATTTACATTTGCGGCATTTAGCAGACGCCTTTATCCAGAGCGACGTACAAAAGTGCTTTAAATCTCTAGTAATGAATAAATCTACACTGGTACGCAAGATTTCAAACTTAATATAAATATAACTCGAATTCTACAAACTTGGAAAGTGCTAATTTAGGTTATTATTATATTATAGTTCTTATAGCTCTTGCTAAAACTTTATAGTTCTTGATTTGCAGAATCAGGTTTCATAATAATGCTGTGTTCCAGTGTTGTCAGAATTTCCAACTCATTGATGGCCACAGCAAACCGGTATACAAATATTGGCATTTAAAAAAAGCATCTTTAAAAGACTAACGTGGGCTAATGTTTCAATATGTATATTTGCCCACCTGAGGCTTTTTTTAAGTGCTTGAAAAAATGGCAGCTCTTCTTGGTTAAGCCATCTGAATGGAAATTGTATTTTGGATGATCAGTCCACTGCAGATATTCTAATTTCAGGTCATAGCATTTGAGTACACAGGATCAAGGCATAGCTCTTCAAGAACTTGGATGGATGTACTTGCTGTACTTTTTCCCCCTGATTGTCCTGGCTAATTGACTCTTGACTAATGACAGTACTCACTGTCATGTCTCAGTCTGTCCCACAGGATTGCTGAATGCAGGCTATGGCCAGTGGAAGTGATTAGATGTACACAGTTTGAAGCTTGCAAAGCAGGACGTGGAAAAGCAGGCAAAGAAAAACCTGTACGGAATGATGTAAGAAACTAGTATGATATTGTCATTTTATCTTTTTTAATACCACATGAATAATACTCTATTTCATTTTGTACAGCAACTGGAGGATGAGATTCAACTTTCTTTCCATGGAGTGGCTTATGTTGACTTTTCACCTTTGCTGTACCCTGGTGTCAGGCGTATACGTGGAGCATACAGAATACACCCATTTTCTGACTCTGACCTCCTCATGAAGGTAGGATTAACCTTTATTATCACATGCAAGGCTATTCTTTATACATTCAATTAAATTAGAAGAAAAATTAGACACGATTATTAGACACTAATTAAAAATTATGTAAATTATATCAAAAGCAAAAAGCTCTGCATGATTATCTTTTTTATTTACATTATTCTCTGCCATCCTCTCATTGTACTTAATTTGGGGTTCAACTGTTGTGCTGTTGAAGACTAATAGGCAGGCGAGTGTGGTGAGCGAGAACATGAAGACTCAGTTAGCAGAGGCTCTTCTTCGTCCAACTTCTTCTTTATCCTCCGGGAAGGCAGCACCCAGCAAAGCGTCAGGAGGCAAAGATAGCAAAGATGAAATGAAAAAGGTACTCTTTATTTAATTCATGACTGGGGGATTCCAGATCTTTCTGGTTAAATAGAAATTTTCTGCAACCACAATTTTCTGCACAGTATATTTTTATATCATATATGAAGCCTAATGTAAGATTATTCTTACATATTTTATCATATGTTAGAAACGTGTTTTAAAAAACTAAATTATTAACAACAGTCTTGGGATGCTATGCACGCTATAGGTTCACTCTATCACTGCTGAATCAGGTCATAAAGGTTTTGTTAATTATCTGATCATTTAAGTGTAAAATGCGCAGAGCATGAATAACTCAGGAACAGAATAAAAAATATCTGCAAGCAGCCCAGCTGAATATTCAACAGTGTGGCTGTTTACCATTAGGAGTGCATTGGTGATCTGAATGTGACGTTTAAAAATGTAGCTGGCCAAATTATGTATGACATGTAAAATAACTGACCTTTAATACAACTTTAATTAAGTACTAACTCCAACTTCAATTTCAGTGAATTGGGGGTTTCTTGGTGTACATTTTTTTTAGCATAGTGTTATTTCTATGGAATTACATTTGTAAAAGGTTTTGCATTAAAGTTTAATAAAACAAACCAGAAAACATACAGATTTGATGGACTTATTGCAGGAACATGCCTCTTCCTGAAAGAAACTTCATAAACGATTTGAATGAACTGGTTATTTGTCAGTTATTAACAAAATAAACAAATATTCAGTATGAATGTAAATCTTACTGGTTCAACTTGAGGAGAAGGTGGCATAGAGCCATGATATAAAGTAAATGTGAAACTATGAAGTTTATTTTATAAAGCATAATCTCAATTTATGAACATGTAATAATTGATGACCTAATGCAATAAACTTGACATCGACTGAAGGTTATCCTGCAAATATATTATGACTTTTTATTATTACTGCAGCATTGAAAACTGTCATACAAAGTTTTCCCATTCAAAATCACTCTCTTAAAACAAGCCTGAAAACATGTAAGTTACAGAAAGAGTAACTGCATTTGTAACTATGTCAGCAAATAAATCTGAATGAATTAAGTCACTGGGAAGAATCAAAATTGCAAACAAAAAACCACATCCAAAACGCTCTAAAATGCAATACAGATTCAACTTCCATGAGCTGTCAATCTAATCTCATTAGCTAATGGGAGTAAAGTGCTATTAAACCTGCCCCTTTATAGGTTTCTTGTTTTGTTTTTTGAAAAGTTATGTTCAATATTTTTGGCAAATATTTAATTCTATATATTTTATAGATTTTCATTTCTTACAAAAATCTGTTTATTTTTTACAAAAAGAAAAAATAGTGTCTCTGAAAAGCACAATATGAATACAATTGTGACGTCTGCTAAAAAAAATATAAAAATTGAAAAAATAAAATAAAAACTGAGAGCTTCAATAATTGTGTGGAGCTGCGGATGCCCACTCCCCAGTGCAACACAGCATGGTGGCTCATATCCTCTGTGATTGGATCCGGAGCTGTAGCAAAAACAGGCTTCCAAAAGCAATTAGTTATAAAAGCAGCAGATTGGCGGCTTCACTGCAGATGGTTGAATCTTGATGTCACCAACAGAGCATCTGATACTACAGTATAGATAGATAGATAGATAGATAGATAGATAGATAGATAGATAGATAGATAGATAGATAGATAGATAGATAGATAGATAGATAGATAGATAGATAGATAGATAGATAGATAGATAGATAGATCTATGAATAGAAAGGATATTATTTTGTAACTGAAAGTGTGTTTTTAAAGGGAAAACCAGCCCAGGCAGAGAGTGGGATGGACTTTGATGGACAGCAGGTGAATGCAGATTCTCAGGTTAGTCTATTTGATTCTAAATTCCTTTCAGTTTGAGTCTTTCAAACATGTCTTTAGAGTAACTATTGAAAAATGTATTTATAGATGTATGCAGATTCAAGATCATACATTATTATTGAAATTGCTTTGGAAAAACCACTGGTTGCAAAACGGCAGCGAGAAGAGCTAGCAAAAAGGTAAAAAGATCTCTAATACATTTCTATAGTGATGGATATTTGTTTTTGTTAAATAGTGTGCTATGAGGGCAATGAGAGATGTTATACATTTCTAAATGTTTTTGTGAACCTGTTTGTACTATAGAGTGAGGGAGATGATTTCTCCAAGGCCTTCACGACCCAGACATTCAGCAGGAGCAGAGAGAGTGAGAGAGAAATAGCACACACACACACACACACACACACACACACACACACACACACACACACACACACACACACACACACACACACACACACAGAGTATCATTTCCTTCTCATTACAATAGCAAAAATCTACTCTATACTTTATAAACATTATTTCTTTGGTCTCATACTGAACCTGCGCATGCATATGTTTCCCCATAACACTATTTCAATCCATGTTCCATCCATTTGTCTGTGTCGCCCTCCTGTGGGAGGTGAACAGAATAAAGGTCAGTTCTACCCAGTATGATACTGACTTTTTTATAAAGCAACAGTTTCTGTTCCCTGCAAAGCAAAAGAGTATTCACTTGACAAACTTTCTTCTACAACAATCAAACCCCTCCCAAATCCTGAATCCATCTCTTCTGTTGTTACATAGACCTGCTTTGCCTTTTAGGGAAATGGGGCAGACCTGAGCAGCTCAATAATATTTCACTTGTTGGTCTCAAAACAATTTTACACACGATGATTCAGCAATTTGTGTTCAGTATTTGAATCAAATACCAATATATTTGTAATAGTAAGGTATATCCTACATTTATTTAGTTACAAATACCCTATTTTCCATGTGTGGCATTACTTCAGTCCCAATCAAGGAGATGCAGCTTCTTATCAGTGCTAATGAATGAGGCTTGGCCTGTATGCTAGTATACCAATCATTCCCAATAAAACTAGCATGTGTAAAGTTCAGATACACATACACACCTTTAACCCACACCTGTTTAGATATCTTAAAGTCTTGTTTTTTCTAATACACAGGGTTAGATCTCTCTTTAGCATGTTTGTCTGTATTGTTGTATTACCTACTAACCTAAAATTATTAAATAATATGAGGTTTTTCTGCAGGCATTGCAGGAATACCAGGCACAGATAATGAATGTAACAGCGCAGGTGTTGCAGCAGTATGAACAGATGTTTGGAGATGCATTTGTTCCTGGGGCTAAACCTCTGGACCTTGCCACCCAAAAGCAGCGCAAAACTCAGTTGTTTGGAGAGCTGAACTGCTCTGGGAAATACTTCGCCTTTAAGGAACAAATTAAAGTGAGTTATTGAGCCGGTGTGGTCTGAAGATATTAATGCATGGTTTAAAACACAACATGGTGTGCAGTGGCAGAAGATAATTAATAATAGGGTGGCATAATGCAGTCAGATGGGAAACAGAATCAATGTTATTACTGTTACTATAACAGCAGTTGTTTTATTCCCTTTAAAGCAGTTCTATTTGCATAATATTTATTATTATTTATGTAAAACCATTCATAGTTACATTTAATGTTGCGGAGCATCTATGAAACAAGTAGCTACTCTTTTACATCTAACATGATAACACCTCTCTCACCAGTCTAGCTCTTTTTTTCTTTTCTGAAATGAAAACAAAATGCAGCTTTTCAGTTGTTACTATCGAAATTTTACCACAATAATATGAACCTGGGACTTGATTTACAGCTGGTTCTATTTTCAGAGCTGCTGTTATAGAAAATAAATGAACACTTCTAAAGAATCAGATTTGAGTAACCAGCAACATTGTTGTATAAATATAGTATATAGTTTATATCGGTAAAGTTTTGTATGTTTTATATATATATATATATATATATATATATATATATATATATATATATATATATATATATATAGAGAGAGAGAGAGAGAGAGAGAGAGAGAGAGAGAGAGAGAGAGAGAGAGAGAGAGTTCTGATCTGTTTCAGAAAGCTATATGCTTTATTTGTAAAATAATCAGTTTATTAATTTTGTCTTTGATAAGTACTCAGTGGTGCGGATTGTGCGTGAGAAGATGCTGAGGACTGAAGCCTTCACCAACCCTGAACAGCTGCAGGCTTTCCTGAGCCAACTCTATGTCTTCCTGGTGGATGAGATGCATATTGCACTTAATAAGGTGGGGCTCTGTCTTTTTAAAGAAGTTAATCACTCCAGTTATCCAACCTGCTGAATAGGAATTTTGTTGATAAATATCAGTGCTTGCACTGGAAGTTTGGAGCCAAAGTGGTAATTAAACCCAAGAACCATAAATTGTTTTAAAATCAGACTTTTAAACAGCTTTACTCCCTAATTTTCAGACCTTATCAGCAGAAGAACGAGAATTCCAGGCTCAGCCCCTGCTGGACTGCAGTCAGCTCAGGCACTTTGCCAAAGAAGCCCAGTTAAATGAGGATTATCAACTAGCTGCCCGCTATTACCAAGAGGTTCATCTAATTTCTTACAAAATTTCTTACAAAAAGTTTTTTTATAGACCAAATATCAAACCTTTTTTTTTTTTCTCCAAAACTACTTATGTAGCAGCTAGCTCAAGATCGCACCAATCCGACCCACTGGTTTGATTATGGAGTGCTTTACATGGTTACTGCCGATTATATGAAGGCTGAGGAGTGTTTCCGTCTGGCAGTGTCTGTTGACCAAGAGCACATATCTAGGTCTGTCTGTCTGTCTGTCTGTCTATCTATCTATCTATCTATCTATCTATCTATCTATCTATCTATCTATCTATCTATCTATCTATCTATCTATTATATGTTATTATTAATAATTAATGATATTCATCTGTGTGAAGACACTGATCATGTTAATGATTTCTCATAATAATTATCAACAATGATTTAACAAAGTAGGAAACAGCTAATTGTAGAAAAGGCACGTGGGCTACTCATGTGGTCCTTGCGGGCACCACGTTGGTGACCCCTGCCATAAAGACATACTTTACATAAAGGGTATTAAAGATTTCCAGTGTCCTGCACGTAACCCTGACCTCAACTTCACTGATCAACTTTAGAATAAACAGGAGTACTGACTGTACATCAGACCTCCTCACCCCAAATCAGCGCCTGACCTCAGCAATGCTCTTATATCTAAATGAGCACAAATCCCTGCAGCCACATAACAAAATCAAGTGTAAATATTTAAGGTTATTATAACTGCAAAATGTGTTCATTGAGTACATGAGTGTTAAGTACAAAAAAAGTGTATGCATTAATTAAAATAAATTGTTAAAATGTTCATTTCTTTTCACCAGCTTACTTATGTGTGGGATTCTGTCAGAAATGAACAATCGTTATGAAGAAGCAGAGACCTTTTTTGAGAGGGCCACTTGTTTAAAATCCAACTCCGTGGTCACCTGGACTTTATTTGGTAAGAATTAAGGCTAAAATGAGTAGTTGTTCTGATCACCTGCAAAGATGATATGGCAGTTAAAGTACTACCCAAAGATGTTGAAAACACATGCTTCCAAATGAAAGTGAATCACTTTTCAAACTGCTCATGAGCTGCACAAAGTAGTGCATTCATATCCTCTTTTACATGCATGACCATCACAAATGGATAGTGTCACTGTGAATGACAGGGAAGAGAGAGAATGCTAAACCTTCCATGACCAGTTTTGCTCTCTTGACTCCTGTCTATGACATTGAAGGATGAAGGATCAGGCTTTGAACTGACGAATTCTGACAATAGCAAACACTATGAGATACATTTTTTAAAGTGTTTTAGAAAACATTAAAAAATGACTGACCCAGGTAGGTATAACAGCAAAGTTTTTATCAAATCTGCCACTTTGTTGGATCTTTATTCAATCCATGGCTTCAGTCTATATGATTGGTGAGAAGCTCATAAATGTGAGACTGGAGGCAAAAATGTATTAAAAGACCATGTAAAAAATACCATAATAGTCGTAGCCCAAATAATCGAACAGTCCACATGAACACTAAGATACCTGCTTTTTAATGGCTGTTTTTATGATGTATGTGTTAGTACTAGCTATCATTCTACCTTTAACTAGATGTTCATGTGCATGGCCTGCTGTTTCTTCGCAAATACAATTATTTTACTAATCCATGATATGCCATATATGTTTGTTTGAAACAGCATATAAGGCTGATATGTGAAACATTATTATGTTTGTCTACTGCTTTCAGCCTGAATATAAAAGTAAAGGATAATATCTCTTACTTATGAGATCTCTGTTTCTTATTTTGATCAAAAAAGGGTCTGAAATATAAACAGTATTATTCTATATCTGCACTTGTGCCACTAAAAGAATAAAACAGATGGACTTTAAGGGTTTTAAGGGCAGGCTTACTATAAATATATTTGATACATATATTATCTAGTATTATTGATAAAGTCTACATGCTGTGCTTAAATTACTGTAATAACTTTTGGTATGGTATATTAATATATGTCAAAAATAATATTTATTTGTACCATGTTTGAATTTATGTAAGTGTAAAAACTCTCGAAAGCCTCTCTTAGACATTCACGCATTAGGCATTTGGTAGATGCTCTTATTTAGAGGGACTTACAATTATCTCATTTATACAAATGAGCCATTTGCTCAAGGGCCCAGGACTGGGAGCAATATGAATGATTGCAATTTGAACTCACTGCCTTCCAATCTGAAGTTCATCATCTCAAACTACCCCTGCTTTATGTGCACAGGCTTGTTTCACTTGTCCCAGGAGAACTTTTTCCAAGCAGAAATGGCGTTCATAGAAGCGACTAAGCAGCTGAGAGCAGCACTGGTCTGTAACAACCAGGAACAGAGGTCAGAGAGTGTGTGTGACACTGCAAACAAACCAGGTGAATGATCTCTTTTTCTTTTATCTACATTATACAATTCTTTGGCTTTATAGTTTTGGCATCATTAACATTGTTCTAGATTTCTAGATCTCACTTCTGCATTTAATCAAATTATCGGATATTTATTGGTAATATTTACTTATTACTATTTATTTATTAGCAGTTAATTCTGACCATTTAATCTGATTTCAATCCTATGCAGGATTATGCATGTATGATACTACTACTGTAGCAATATCTGGATAAAGTCTTTATTCCACAGCCATGGAAGAAACTGAGGATGAGACAGAAGGACGGGAAATTAGAGCGGAAGAAGGTGACGAAACAGGAGCTGATCCTGTACAAAGCCTTCCACAAGACCATCAGTCTCCTTCTAAAGTTGGCAACACTATTTACATGGAGACAGTGAAGTTTTTACTACAGTGTCATGCATTACAGGTAATCCAGAGCTGCACAACAAAATATATAAAACACTCTTACCAGAACCAATTAAAATATTTTGTCATCAGTTTATATATATTTATAACAAAAAATAGGCCTTTTGTGTACATAGAAAAAGTCTTAGATCTTTGAGTTCAGTTCATGAAAAATGGGGGCAAAAACAAAAAAGGGTTGGGTTTATAATTTTGTTCAGTATAGTAATCCCCCGCTTTACCGCGGTTCAAATCTCGTACATAACTACCACATAAATAGTTTGTTTAGCTGATTTTCCTGGTTTTCTCTCACGGATAACACGATAAACCAAAACGTATAGGGAAATCTTTTTTATGGACTTTTAGGTTGAAATGGTTACATTTATTAATAGAAATATAATTATTAATTATAACATGAAATAAAATGTTAATACAGTACAGTACTGTATACATAAAATAGCATTTTTGGGATGGCATCCGTTTATCGCGGGTTTTTCATTTATCAGAGGCGGTTTTGGAACGTAAATATACAGTGGAACCCGGTTATCTCGCCCTCGGTTATCTCGACAACCCTATTAAGTCGACGTTTTTGAAGTGGAACCGCCAAATTCTCGCTTTGTCTAAGTATTTTTTATCGGTTATGTCGATTCTTTTATGTCGCCGAACCCTAATATAAAATTTGCCATTTAACGTCGGTTATCTCGGTGCAGCCGCAGAAGAACTCGCGGAAGTGGCGGAAAAATCAAGCCTTACAGCTGCTACAGGTGTTGTATTGTATACTGGTGAATCTCTGCTGTTAGTTAGTGCACATATGCCTTTTGTTGTTAAATGTTATGCGATGAACGGGAGGCGAAAGCCGCGCTTGACGGCGCGGAACGTGGGATGAGCAGCAAAAGCATAGAATGAACACCGGCAGGATCGGGGGGAATCCGCGGTGCGCTTTGGGAAAAAAAGAGCAGCCGTTGAGAGAGTGCCGGTGGGCAGGCACGTACCGGGATACACATGAGCGATAACAACAACCGCCGTGAACCAACATATACCAACAATAACGGACAGTGAGAGTGTGGAAGTTTAAATAGGAGCTGGTGATGATGATAAACGAGCACCATATGTGCGTGATTGAACCCGGGAGCTTCAGAGAAAGCGGCCGAGAAAGCACCTGACACGCTGAAGGGGGCCGAAGGGGGCGTGGCAGGTGGATTCCTGACAGATAAACATGTACTGTATGTATTTTTATAGCATGCCATCAAACAAATCGTGGCAACGCTGTTGTGTAAAAAAAACATTCAAAAACACATGCATGCACATTCTCATTTATTAACGCACATCATGTACATAAAGAAATTTCAAGCACGTTAATATATTGCCGCCATTTTGATTTTCGTTTATCTTGATCATCGGTTATCTCGATGCTTTTTGGATTTTTGGACATCGACATAACCGGGTTCCACTGTATATATATATATATATATATATATATATATATATATATATATATATATATATATATAAATAACATGTCTATATTAATATGCATGTTCTAACACATGAACATTTCTATAGCAACAGCTTATTCACAGGGACTCAAGTAGCAGTTGCTCTGCATAATCTAGGGCTATTAATAACTGGATTTACAATTATATATAGCAGAGCACAATACTCTATTATATTATAGAGCTTTCTGTAAGGAAATGTTTATTCAATACTTATAAAAAGAGTCTTCAGTGGCAGCACTTTGCAACAGTCAGTATGCTTTCTGTCATGTGTTTTTTTAGTGTAGTTTAGATATAGTGTGTCCAGGGTATTGGCAAACTGCCAATTGTGACATTGATTAATTCCTTATGTAGTTATATGCTGAGTGTATAGTTACATTTGTATATTAAGGGGCATTTCTCTCTGTCTCTGTGTGTGTGTGTGTGTGTGTGTGTGTGTGTGTGTGTGTGTGTGTGTGTGCGCAAGATGGCTCAGAGGGCTTTGGCTCAGGAGTTGTTGTGTCCAGATGGAGGACCCAGTAGCTCATATCATTTGGCTGTGGCTCAAGTCCAGCTGTTGAGAGGAGAGTACAGCAGTGCTGAGGCGAGTCTGCAGCAGGCCCTTCATTATAATTTTCAGGTATGTGTTGTGTATTCTGGATCTTTCCAGCCTTGAAGCTGCACAATATGTAGAAAGTGATCTATAATGCAAAATTTTCCTAAACATTGCCTTCACTATGCATTACCAGACTTTGGTCTGTAATTATTTTTAAAATAATCTTTAAAACATATACTTTAAAACATGGTGAAAAATAACCATGATTATGTTCAAGACATCCTTTAAAGCTGTTCACAGTTTTACGAATTAGTTTTACAGAACAGAGTAACAAATGATCTGGAACAGCTAAAGTGTGGAGAAAGAAAAGATCTGCTCATGCATATCAGTTCAAATATAGTTTATCCATAATTTATGTAAAAATGTATTTCTCTTAAGGTTTCTCGTATCATCTGTCCAGTTATCCACGGAGCATTAAGTCTAGCATACTGTGCTAGTAATCTCAATTATGATCATCACCCTGTAAGATGCTAAATGTCATGCTTTTTCTTGTAATTGTTTTTCAGAACCCCGATGTATGGGCTCTTTTTGGTCACATGTACTACATGATAAAGGATTTCAATCAAGCTCAAAAGTCTTATGAGAGAACACTGGACTTTGTGACAGAGCCTTCAGACATACATCTTGTTTATCTGCGTCTGGGCTTTATCTACTTACAGAAAGGGCAGGTAAAATAACAGTTTGCTTCACAAAATTAGTGTATTCTCCATTGCACATTATACAAGGACTTAGTGTAATTAGATCAGTGATATTGATGACATTTTTTATTTTCATTTTTAACACTCTGCAGTATGATAAAGCAAAATCTACATACATGCATGCGTGCAAAACTTCTCCCTCCTATCTCACCTGGCTTGGGCTGGGGATTGCCTGCTACAGGGTGAGTTCATGATTACAGAACATCACATGCTCATGTGTTTTATTCTTCCTATAATGGAGTTCTGCAGTAAAAGGTAATCATGGCAGTAAATTCTAGTGTCTAATGACTTCTCATTGCTTTGTCTTACTGCACCCATTTTGCATTTTGTTTCTCTGTGGGATCAGTTGAGCGAGTTAACTGAGGCTGAGGATGCTCTGACTGAAGCTAACGCCATTAATAACAGGAACCCTGAAGTCTGGGGTTACCTGTCACTGATTTGTTTACAGGTGAGTAATATCACCTTTGCTTTATGGCTAAAGTCAACACTGTTAAAAAGAATCACTTTCAGGTTGTGAAAAGTAACTCTGCTTTGGATTTGATTACTGTATCTTCCATTTATTGCACTACAACAGCATGCTGAGCCATGCTTTACTCTTTACTTGATTGACATTAATGAGCATTAATGCTTTTTCAGACTGGAAGGAAACTTGAAGCAGAGCAGTCATACAAGTACGCTGTGAAGGTTGGTTCCTTTTTAATACCTAGTGATGTTTTTTTTTTTGCATGATCATTTGAGTAACAGTGTAATATTCCGAAACTTAAAATCTACACAGAGAAGTTCATTTGTATGAATGTACTGTATATGAGTCATCTAATTATTTTACGCTTTGACTACACAGTTCAATGCATCAGAGGCACTGCTGCAGGAGATTACAGATGCACAGACAAGTGTTGGATTTGGAAATCCATGTTTTTGATAGCACCTGTACAATGTTCAACTCTATAAACTTTTAAAACAGTTTAAAAAAGAACATTAAATTAAACATCTTTAAATAGTCAATGTTGAGTGTTTTGTTTTTGTTTTTTACAGAAGGTGCATTGATACGCTATTGACATTTCATTTATTTTCTTCTTATGGATTGGCTATTCATAACAGCTGAAGGTAAAATTTTCATAAAATGTTTTGAGATTTGCCAGTAAGATTGTAGAGGGTCTAAGAAACAACATTCTAGCAACAATCTCAAAATATTTTTTATTACTCCTTCTAAATTGTTAGGTCAGAGTTAGTCTAACAAAATGTACCAAATTAATTTTGACTCTTCTGAATTGTTTGCCTGTAATACGCCAGCGAATCCGTCAAACTTAATGTAAGGCTGTTTCTCTCAGCACTACTTTACACACTGAAACAATTTTTACTAAGTCTTGACTATGAAAAAGCAATTGATAATATTATTATTATTATTATTATTATTATTATTATTATTATTATTACAATTCAAATTCTAAAAAAAAATAGGTTAATTGGCAACAGATCAGGAACCTGATTGGGTATAAAAAAAAATAAAAATAAAAAGAGTATCTCAGAGATGCAAAGACTCTCAGAAATAAAGATGGGCAGAAGTTCACCAATCTAAAAAAAACTTTGTCTACAAATTGTGAATAGTTTTTAAAATAATGTTCCTCAACATCAAACTGTGGATATCTCATAATCTACTGTACATAATATCATCAAAAGATTCTGATTTGAGAAATCTCTGTATGCAAGGGTTAAAAATTCAATATCGGTTGCATGTTATCTTTCCCTCGGGTGGAACTGCATAAAACTGGCATGATCCTGTAATGGAAATGACTGCATGGGCTCAGAAACACCTCCAGAAATCTTTGCTATGCCAACCACAAAATCAGGTTCAGGCTCTATCATGCACAGAAGAAGCCATATGTGAACATGTTCCAGAAATGCTGCCATTGTTTCTGTGCCAGATCTCATTTTAAATGGACTGAGCAAAGTAAAAAATTTTATTGTGGTCGGAAAAATCAAAGTTTTTGATTATTTTTGAAATCCACGGATGCTGCCTTATCTGGGATACAGCAAAAGCAAAGTCTTAGAGCAACCACATTCCTGCATCTATTACAATAGCATGGTGCTGAACTCACATGCCAGCAGTCTATTCACCAATTTAAAACATTTGGCACTGCATTTCTTAATTTCACACAGCTTGTCCCAAATTTTTGGAAATGTGGTTGTATTATTAACATTAGTTGGCTCAGGTTTTACTCTTAAAGGCCCTGAACTATACTCAATTATGTAAATAAGATTATTGTACATCCTCTGGATAAGGTCATCTGCAAAATTATATAAATGTACAAATAGAGACTGTATAGAGTTTCTTCAGAATGTTCTGTCCATATCCAGGTGGGTTTCCTAAAAAATACAATTAAATAAAAAAACTAGGTGAACTGGTTTAATTGCCCCTCTGGGTGTGTCAGTATAGGCATGGTTCTAGTATTCCCAGTATAAGTAATTTACCGCATGTGGATGTTTTTTCATATATCTTGCAGTCAAAGTTCACTGAACATCCCATTCATATATTAAAGTGAGAATTTATTGCATTTTCTGGTACATAAAACACAAAGCTGAACGTGACGTTCATTTAACGATCTCACATCTTCAGGAGCAATCTTGCTCATCTACAGATCCTCATATCTGAGATTTGCAGCTGCTCCTTTGGAGACCGTTGCAATATGGCGACCGCTACGACGCCTGCGAACCCCTGGGTTCCTGTTAGCACGTGGCAAATACGCACGTCCCCCTTCTGACCGGAAGTACGAAGTAAACAGGAGAGGAGAGTGTGTTCCTGAATTTGTTACACTGGTGAGTATTATCAGTTAGCCTTTGTTTAATAAGCTTTTAGGGAGCATGTGAAGGGTTTGGGGCTGATCGCTGAGAGCCCGAAAATAATTTAACAAATGTTGCTGAGAGACGTTAGCTGGAGGATGCTAGCGAGCTGTCAGGACCCACGCTGATAGATTACACAGAGCTAGTCGCTTATTTCTGCTTACTGTTGATAACCTCTTGATTTCAAATGACCTTGATTTGCAGACGGCTGTATTTGTGGTGAGACTCACTGGGATGCAGGCATAGCATAAACTATCCGGCTGTGTTCCAAATGCTTTATAGGGTGTATAAATACTAGGTGTAGTGAGTATCAGGGTTTATCAATAGCAGCTAATTGACTGAAGCCATGAGCATTAGCTTGTGTGAGACACTGCAGTATGGACATTAGTAAAAACACACATATGTAGTTGTAAATTCACAGTGAGGTCAGTCGCGGACAACACAGAGTTTACTGACAAAGTCATGGCCTTGTCTATTGGGCTCTTGTCCCCTTCCTCACTATCAGCTGACTCAGTTGAATAAACAAGTTTTTGCCCTGCGTGTGACAAATCTTTGTTGCTTCGGCAGAATTTTGTTGGTTCAGCAGTCTCACCATTTCTTTGCCATAAATTGTTCTCGGGCCTTGATTCAGAACCAGGACCCGAGGCTGTGCTCTATTGCTGCTGAGTTTTGCTTCAGTAAATGGCAATAGCTGAAATTATACACAGACACTTGCTGAAGTAAAACTTGGTGCTGTGTGTTTTGGTCCCATTCTTACCTTTCCAAATGTTTCTATTTTTTACATCTTACAACCTTGAAGCACGGTGGTGGGAGCATCATGTTGAGCCTGACCCTCGGTGTCATGGTTACTTCTCTGACTAAGTCTGCAGTCACACTAGATGCTCGGCATGCAAAATGGATTAGGTTATGTGCCCCCGGACATGACCATGATTAAATATGCAGTCTGTTTGTGTACGCAGCAACACTGCAAACTGCTATGTTGACAATGTGAAAGAATCTTTGCAAATGTATTAAAAATAACAAGCAAAAAAAATCAAATGTACATAAATATTCACAGCCTTTGCCATCACAGTTATCCTGTTTCCATTGATCATTCTTGAGACGTCTCTAAAACTTGATTGGTGTCTACCTGTGGTAAATTCAGTTGATTGGACATGATTTGGAAAGGCACACACCTGTCTATATAAAGGTCCCACAGTTAACAGTGCATATCAGAGCAGAAACCAAGCCATGAAGTCCAAGGAATTGTCTGTAGACCTATCTGACTAAGAACCTGATATTCCCTCTGAAAGAGCTCCTTTCTGTAGAGAGAGGAGAACTTTCCAGAAGAACAACCGTCTCTGCAGAACTCCACCTATCAGGCATGTATGGAAGAGTAGCCAGACAGAAGCCAATCCTCAGTAAAAGGCACAGAAATCCTGCCAGGGTTAGTTTTTGGTTTTTCACAAAAGGCACCTGAAGGACTTTAAGACCATGAGAAATAAAGATTGAAATCTTTGGCCTGAATGCCAAGTGTCTGGAGGACACCAGGCACCGCTCATCACCTGGACAATACCATCTCTACAGTAAAGCATGGTAATGGCAGCATCATGCTGTGGGGATGTTTTTCAGCAGCAGGAACTCTGAGACAAGTCAGGATCAAGGGAAGATGAATGCAGCAATGTACAGAGACATCCTTGATGAAATCCTGCTCCAGAGCGCTCTGGACCTCCAAGTGGGGCGACGGTTATTTTCCAACAGGACAACAGCCCTAAGCGCACAGCCAAGGTAAGAGTGGCTAAAGGACGACTCTGTGAATGTCCTTGAAGTCAGAGCCCAGACTTGATCTCGAATTAACATTTTTGGAGAGATCTGAAAATAGCTGTACTCCAACGCTCCCCATCCAACCTGTTGGCGCTTGAGAGGTTCTGCAAAGAAGAATGGGAGAAACTGCCTACAAATAGGTGCCAAGCTTGTGGCATCAAACTCAAAAAGACTTATGTACATGGGATGTTTTTCTTTTAATTACTGGATTAATAAATTTAATACATTTTGGTATAAAACTGTAACAACAAAATGTGAAAAAAGTTGAAGTGCTATGAATACTTTCTGAATGCACTGCATTCTGAAGAAAATGCACTGTGATGTCTTGATTTTTCATGAAAGGAATTCACAGCGTAGTTCAATGTACCTAAATCGAACTTTTGAGTGCAGCGAAATGTGAAACTTCACCGTTAGCTTGTGTTTCCAATGTCCGCTGTTCACATGTGCTGAACAGGAGTCAGTGGAATGAAATGTTATTAATGCTCTCTTAATCTGGTTTTTAGTGGAGGGCCTCTTCTACACAGAGTCACAGTTATTCATATTGCATTGTGTTTTTTTTTTTTTTACTGATGAATCTTATTAAATGTAATTATGCTTTGAGTTTGGGAATGTTTTATTACAGACTCTGGGACTTTCCAGAAACAGGTGTACTTATATTGAGATCATGTGACACTTTAATGGTCATGTCCACTAACACTAACACACTCATAACATTTACCTTTTTTTAATTTAAAAATACATTTGCAAACTAGATCAGTTTTCCCCACACTTTTAATATTATGGTTTGTCGTGTGTGGATTTGTGACCTAATACCTAAACACATGAATAGATCAGGAGTTTGAGTTTGAATAAGAAGCAATACTGAAGTGTCTTTTTCATCTTTTACATGGAGGCTCCACTTGTGTTCCTACAGTATTCTCAGTTTAAACGTGACCGAGTATTCAAAAAGCACGTGTCGTAACCACTTCCACACCAGTCAGCAGATACTGAGGGTGCAACATGTCTGCAGTAAAGACAGAAGATTCAGCAAGTGAGGGGAATGGTGAAGGTCCTGTGTACGAAGATAAAGAGGAAAACTACAATGTCAGGTATTGTGACGGTTTAAAATATAAACACATGACTAAACATTATAGAAAGATAAAGGAATGGAAATAGTGGAAAAACCATTATGGAGTAGAGCAGTAAAGGAACCTGACATTGATAATGTTCTATTGCACCAGTAGAAGTGATGTTTGTTAAAAGCATCTTTATTATATGCCGTTTGTAGTGATACACATTAAGTAAAATCTATGTGAGCATGCTGAGAAAGTTAAAACTCTTCAGCTTTTCATTCATTTTATGACATTTTTAGGAAGTTTCCTTTAATCAGGGGTCCACAAATGTTTAATTCATTAATCAACCCAGTCCCATGTTACACAAGGCCCAATTACCCAGTTTTTAATTTTTTTTAATAATTAACCTATAAGCTAATTATGTGCATTAATACAGAGAGGCTTTATGTCTCTATAGTCATTATCTTGCTCCAATGTCTCTGATGATGAAGCATTGGCTGTGAGTTGTGTGATTTTCGCGTCTCACATGAAAATGTTATTTGAGTGTGATTATCATTTTTGTTTTTGCATGATAGTGATTTATTGACATTTTATTAGATTTCAAGTGAAGGTGTTGTACGTAACGGTTTTCATGCTAGAGTGTTCTGTGCTTGACTGTTTGGTCACCAGTTCCACATTCCTTCATATTCCTGCTTCTAGAAATGTATTAATTTGACTGTGTGCTTAGTGCTAATAGGTGTGGTGGGATTTGGAAAGGAGTAGTGCAAACAATAAAGAAATATTTTAACATGGTAAAGTGTGCTGTATTGCTTTGAGAATGTTGATGGAGAAGTATAGAGAAGGTCAGAAGAAGTTGCTGTGTGTGTGTGTGTGTGTGTGTGTGTGTGTGTGTGTGTGTGTGGATTTAGAGAAAGCGTACGACAGGGTGCAGAGAGAGGAATTGTATTGTTTGAGGAATTCAGGTGTGTCAGAGAAGTATATTAGGTGGTGCTGGACATGTATGAGGAAAGTGTGACAGCAGTGAAGTGTGCAGTAGGAACGACAGACTGGTCTCTGAGCCCTTTCCTGTTTGCAGTGGTGATGGGACAGGTTGACGGATGGGGTCAGACAGGAGTCTCCATTGATTATGATGTTTGCGGATGACATTGTTATTTGTGGTGAGAGTAGGGAGCAGGTGGAGTAGAGCCTGGAGAGGTGGAGGTACGCGCTGGAGAGAAGGGGAATGAAAGTCAGACAGAGTACATGTGTGTAAATGAGATGTAGGGCAGTGGAGTGGTGCAGTTACAGGGTGAAGAGGTGGAGAAGGTGGAGGAGTGCAGGTACCTGGGGTCAACAGTGCAAAGTAATGGAGAGTGTGTTAGAGAAGTGAAGAAAAGAGTGCAGGCAGGGTGGAGTGGGTGGAGAAGAGTGAAAGGGAAAGTTTATAGGACTGTGGTGAGACCTGCGATGTTGTATGGTTTAGAGAAAGTGACATTGAGTAAAAGACAGGAGGTGGAGCTGGAGGTAGCAGAGCTGAAGATGTTGAGGTTTTCCTTGGGAGTGACGAGGATGGACAGGATTAGAAATGAGGACAGTTTATTAGAGGACATCGCATGTAGGACGTTTTGGAGATAAGTTGAGGGAGGCGAGATTGAGATGGTTAGGACGTGTACAGAGGAGGGACATGGAGTATATCGGTAGGAGAATGCTGAGGATGGAGCCACCAGGAAGGAGAGAAAGAAGAAGGTCAAGGAGGAAGTTTATGGATGTGGTGAAGGAAGACATGCAGGTAGTTGGTCTGAAAGAGGCAGATGTAGAGGACAGGGGGGTATGGAGATGGATGATCTGCTGTGGCAACCCCTAATGGGTGAAGTCGCAAGAAGAAAAAGAAAAAAGGGTCTGCTGTATGTTTAATCAATCATAAAATGTAGTCTTTTTTATTAATTTATTTTTAATTTAATTATTTTTTTTGTGTGTAAAAGCCTTTCTCAGGATTTTGAGATGAGGTGAAATAAAAATATCAGTGACCGTTAGAACAGCCCATTGGACTCATTTGACAGAACAGCAAATAGGAAAACCTAATATCCCGGACATATTGGCTTCAGGTGTTAGTGTATTGTTGTAATACAAGGAATTCATTAATCCTTTATAATGTTTAAGTTCTACGTAGTGCGTATACACATAATGTGTATGCATTTGTCAACAAACCTTTATTTATTTAGTTTTAGAATTTCTAGTCAAGCTACTGAAGCTCATTACCTTTCAGACCAGAAGACCTCTCTGAGCTGCTGGCTGCAGGAACCAAAGCAGTTCATGAGCAAGCTGAAAACACACAGTTCGTCAAAGATTTCCTTCGTGGATGCATACGCAAGGAGCTCTTTAAGGTTAGACATAAAAATAAAAAATAAAAAAGTTAGCGTGTACAGGGAATTACGGCATTCCTACTGTTTAGACTGGCTAATTCTCTCTCTCATTTATTCACTTACTCTCTCTCTCTCTCTCTCTCTCTCTCTCTCTCTCTCTCTCTCTCTCTCGCTCTTTTCCATTACAGAAATCCTTAAAAACAAAGCAAATTAACCTGCATTTCTCTGCTTCCAGCTTGGAGCTGTGGCACTTTATTACACCTATTCAGCCATGGAGGAAGAAATTGAGAAAAACAAGGATCACCCACAGTTTGCACCTCTTTACTTCCCCAGCGAGCTTCACCGGCGTGACGCACTGGCTCGGGATCTTGAGTACTTCTACGGCAAGGACTGGAAAGATCACATCAGCTGCTCTCCTGCCACTCAGCGCTATGTGGAGCGCATTCATGAAATCGCTCACGAAGACCCGGTTTTACTGGTGGCTCACGCATACACACGCTACATGGGTGACCTCTCAGGAGGTCAGGTGTTAAAGAAAGTGGCCCAGCGTGCTCTCAAGCTGCCCCCTACAGGAGAGGGAGTGTTTTTCTACCAGTTTGACAGCATCCACAGCAACAAAGCATTCAAGCAGCTGTACCGGAGTCGAATGAATGAGCTGGAGCTTGATACCAGCACAAAAGAAAAAATAGTTCAGGAGGCTGTGAGAGCGTTCCAGTTCAACATGGAGGTAGGATACTGCACTGAAGATATTTACTGTCCCAGTGTTAGAATCCATGTCTGGTTAGTGCTCAGTCATGTTCTCTAGCATCTACCACACCAAACAGTGACAGAAGCACTTTCCACCACTCCGTCTCAGAAATTGCACATTTTTAAATCATATTCCATTTTTTGACCCTCCAGAACCCTTTTTGTGTCAATGTATATCACGCTTCAAAATTTGATGACAGTTAGCTTCACATTATCTCAGTCTAAGAAACAGCTGTCTGTCTGTCTGTCTGTCTGTGTGTGTGTGTGTGTGTGTAATATATATATATATATATATATATATATATATATATATATATATATATATATATATATATATATATATATATATATGCATATATATACACATATATACACATTTTCGGCCGAAAGACTTTGATCACCGAAACAACGCGGCCGAAACAGTTTGTTGTGATGACGCAAACAGAAACCGCGCCTGCAGCAACATGTGTGGACGGATTTCAGTATATCTGAGAAAGACCCACGGATAGCGATTTGCAAACGTGGAACGAAATTTATTGGATATTTCAAACTTTTTTTAACAAATAAAAAACTGAAAAATTGGGCATGCAAAATTATTCAGCCCCCTTAAGTTAATACTTTGTAGCGCCACCTTTTGCTGCGATTACAGCTGTAAGTCGCTTGGGGTATGTCTCTATCAGTTTTGCACATTGAGAGACTGAAATTTTTGCCCATTCCTCCTTGCAAAACAGCTCGAGCTCAGTGAGGTTGGATGGAGAGCATTTGTGAACAGCAGTTTTCAGTTCTTTCCACAGATTCTCGATTGGATTCAGGTCTGGACTTTGACTTGGCCATTCTAACACCTGGATATGTTTATTTGTGAACCATTCCATTGTAGATTTTGCTTTATGTTTTGGATCATTGTCTTGTTGGAAGACAAATCTCTGTCCCAGTCTCAGGTCTTTTGCAGACTCCATCAGGTTTTCTTCCAGAATGGTCCTGTATTTGGCTCCATCCATCTTCCCATCAATTTTAACCATCTTCCCTGTCCCTGCTGAAGAAAAGCAGGCCCAAACCATGATGCTGCCACCACTATGTTTGACAGTGGGGATGGTGTGTTCAGGGTGATGAGCTGTGTTGCTTTTATGCCAAACATAACGTTTTGCATTGTTGCCAAAAAGTTCTATTTTGGTTTCATCTGACCAGAGCACCTTCTTCCACGTTTGGTGTGTCTCCCAGGTGGCTTGTGGCAAACTTTAAACAACACTTTTTATGGATATATTTAAGAAATGGCTTTCTTCTTGCCACTCTTCCATAAAGGCCAGATTTGTGCAGTATACGACTGATTGTCTCCCAACTTAGCTGTAGATCTCTGCAGTTCATCCAGAGTGATCATGGGCCTCTTGGCTGCATCTCTGATCAGTCTTCTCCTTGTATGAGCTGAAAGTTTAGAGGGACGGCCAGGTCTTGGTAGATTTGCAGTGGTCTGATACTCCTTCCATTTCAATATTATCGCTTGCACAGTGCTCCTTGGGATGTTTAAAGCTTGGGAAATCTTTTTGTATCCAAATCCGGCTTTAAACTTCTCCACAACAGTATCCTGGACCTGCTTGGTGTGTTCCTTGTTCTTCATGATGCTCTCTGCGCTTTAAACAGACCTCTGAGACTATCACAGTGCAGGTGCATTTATACGGAGACTTGATTACACACAGGTGGATTCTATTTATCATCATTAGTCATTTAGGTCAACATTGGCTCATTCAGAGATCCTCACTGAACTTCTGGAGAGAGTTTGCTGCACTGAAAGTAAAGGGGCTGAATAATTTTGCACGCCCAATTTTTCAGTTTTTTATTTGTTGAAAAAGTTTGAAATATCCAATAAATTCCGTTCCACTTCATGACTGTGTCCCACTTGTTGTTGATTCTTCACAAAAATTTACAGTTTCATATCTTTGTTTGAAGCCTGAAATGTGGCAAAAGGTCGCAAAGTTCAAGGGGGCCGAATACTTTCGCAAGGCACTGTAAATAGTTTAAAAATCATATATTGTGATTTCTGGATTTTTATATATATATATATATATATATATATATATATATATATATATATATATATATATATATAAAAATATACTTACAGACAGATGTTTCTTAGACTGATTTCCTTAAACAGCCAACAAATGTTAATTCTTTCTTTCCACGTTTCACCATGTTGAAAACTAATTTATTTATTTATTTATTTATTTTTACATTTTAAGTTCATTGTTTTCATCCTCCATTGTTTTTCTGATTTTTTTCTACTCGTTTCTTGAAAACAAACATCTCATTTACAATTTGCAATCACACCTGCACTAATGTGATCTTTTATCCACTGTTGTGGACATGGCTGTCAGGATCTTGTAGGTAGGTATCCTAAGGTATCCATTCCTAACAGGAAATCCAATAAACAGTGAAACATATAAACAGTGACAAAATCTTTAAAGTTTATTTTTATAGTTTTTGTGTGGAACAGTTGTGAGTAAAGTTTGCTGTAGAAAGGGAAAGAGCTGGTTTGGAAGTGGGTAATGAAAAGATACAATGAGAGTTGATCAATTACACTGAGAAGAGGGATGTAATGTGGGTGAGGTGAGCAGCACATTAATGTTAATAAGAGTTTACTTTTATGCTAATTGTGAAGTTTGTGGTGACTACAGCAGAAATTAAAAATGCTGTTTTTCTCATATCTCACATACACATGCCACTGTTTTGGTAAAAATAAAATACAGCAATTGTAAAGATTGACCTGACATTATAAAGTGATACTTTGCACCGATGCAGTTGCAAGCAGGACCTCTGGTATTTGGCCTTCAGCCTTTTAATGATTTAAGTATTGAAAGATAGAGTATTGCTGTGTATGTGGAGTTGAACTGAAATATAAATGCTATATTCTGTGGGCACTAACAGTAGTATACATTAACATTTAATTCCTCATGACTGACTGATTCTGTGTTTAATGTAGGTTTTTCAGGAGTTGGAGGAAATTGGGAAGACTATTCAAGATGATGTTCTGGATGGAGGTCCTATCCACGATCACATGACAGGAGACATCAGCAAATGTCCTTACTATGCTGCCAAAATGGGTAAACCTGATCCATCAGTTAGTCTTACAACTATTTTAAAAATAAGTGCTGCAAATGATTTGCTGAAAGCATCTGTCTCTTTCTTGGTGTAGCTGCCAGTGGAGGATCAGCATATGTTTATCAAATGGCTGCAGCGCTTCTCAGAAACCCCACAGGCCAAGTGCTGCTAGCAGCGTGGATCGCTGCTCTTGCCGGATTGGTTGCCTGGTACCTCATATGATCCATTCATGTGTCAATGGAATTGTAAATGTGTAATTCTTATGCCGATGTTTGAGCACCTTCCCCTTACCGGTATCCTGATCTTAAGAGAATTGCTAAGCCTTTTCTCAGACAAGCATGAAGGAGGAACTTCCATCATTAACCTCTTAAAAGAAGGATGACCTTTTGGGTCTGACTGATGAATACATTCTTTATATGCTTCTTTTACCTGGGAAATGTTGTCCCACTCAGCTTTCACTTACGGAGTGAATGTGTTTAGACTTTTGCTGCGTAGTGTATTGCATATAGATAACTATTAATGCTGTAATAATACTTCTCTGTGGTTTATTCAGTTCATTTCAGAAGTTTTGGAATAACACATTTATGCCCTGGCCCAAGTGGCACACTTGCAGCTTGCGATCCTTGTGTCTGTGATGCTCTGTGTTACTTATTTAAAAAAGGCATGAGAAGATGGCTCACGAGTACATTAGTACATCTACATTTTCAAATTTACACATCCTTTCATTGGTTAACCCCATGTCATCTGCATTGTAACCTGTTATCAGCCAGCTAACTTGCCTTGCTTGCTTTATAAATGAAATATCACCCTTAGCAACATTTACCTAAAGATTGATTTCAAGTTTTGGAGGCTCAAATTCTAGGAAATAAGAGCCATCAATCATAAACCTGTAGCAGCTAGAGGATGTGCTGGTGCTCAAAGAACAAGACAAAAAAAAAAAAAAAAAAAACAGGAAAAAAAGCACTCTGCACTCTGAATCTTACCAACGCTATCTCTTAGCCAATATGCAGTTCTGCTCAAGCTCCAGACAGGGTGGATCAGAAGCAGCTCGCAGATAAAATGGAGAAAACACTCCAAATTTTTAGTAAATAATTAAATGGCATTTAGCAGAATTGAAGTTATAACAGAGCAAAACTAATTCCCTAAAATAAATAGATACAATTAATATATTTTCAAGTAATAAATGTTTGCAGTAAGGCTCTTCAGTGTTATTTATAAAAGACTGCAGGCTTCCATTTCAGGAAAAACAGAGCTGAAACATGCTGAATGGAGAGTAAGATAAAGGAGTTAAAGATTTGAAACCAGCAGCCTGTGATTCAGCAACTAAAGATAATTTGAATTAGATCAGTTGTATCATAGGAATGTGTTTTTGTTGTATCATAGGAACACACCTATGTATCCTCACCACAAAAGGACCACAGGGATTAGGGCACTTCACATATATACTTCACATATTTCACATATGGATACTTCTGTACTCCATATCACACATAACTGCTTTCAATAATGATAAATGCTGTTATGCATGAACCAGAGAGCAGTATATCTGCAGGGCAGACTGTGTGTGTGTGTGTGTGTGTGTACGCACGCGTGCTATTAGCTCTTTCCAACTTGACAGGACTGGCGTTGCAGTGTATGTTCTTTTGCTCTGTGTTTTAAATGACCAAAATAATAATCTGGGCATTCAAAACCAAACACTGCTATACCATATCAGTTCTTGATGCAGTAGACAGTTTAATACATGTCACATGATTCACCACTCTGCTGTGATATGATGGTTTTTATATGACTGTAATACTGTAGCTTTTGAGAAGTATTGAAATAATAGATCATTTTTGCTAAATATATATGCTGATAAAGTACTAGTTTAAACACATTGTGCTGTGATTTTAGTTACTGATTATCAGTCCTGGGGTTTTAAGTGTTTGTTAAGGCAGCACATGTTACCACTTTTTGGACATTCAGAACCTGTTTAAAAACGGTTATAAGTTTTCTTTGGTCAGATAATGACATGTTAATGAGTATATAATGTTTCCAAATGTATTATATCACATACTTAGTTCAGCAGGTTGTTTGTGCAGTACTAGTGTTAAACATCTTTGTGCCATGAAATTATGCTTTTCTTGACGTTTTTTTAATTTAATGCAACATGATCCAGATGTGACACACATCAATTCAGAAGTTCTTGAATTAGTACTAATGTACTGGTACAGTTAAAGCTCTCATTACTTTTTTTTTTTTGACACTGGGTGAGTCTGGATCTTAGAGACAGTTTGTCGTATGATGCTGATGTTAGCAGCTGTAATAATAATCTGAGTCAGGATTTAATTCAATAGTAGATGAATACTATGTTTGCACAATGCAGTTGATTTGAGCAATGGAAATATTTTAGGCCTCCCCATAATCTCTCTAAGTAGCTTAATGCTCTTATAGTGAAAGTGCAACTTTTTTTGCACACTGTTGATTATATATGCACAGTGGTTTCTTTCTTGGATTAAAAGTGCATTTTACAGTTTCCCTTGTACACACATACAGTATTGTTCAAAATAATAGCAGTACAATGTGACTAACCAGAATAATCCAGGTTTTTAGTATATTTTTTATTGCTACGTGGCAAACAGGTTACCAGTTGGTGTGGTAGATTCTCAGAAAACAAACAAGACCCAGCATTCATGATATGCACGCTCTTAAGGCTGTGCAATTGGGCAATTAGGGGGTGCGTTAAAAAAAATAGCAGTGTGGCATTCAATCACTGAGGTCATCAATTTTGTGAAAAAACAGGTGTGAATCAGGTGGCCCCTATTTAAGGATGACGCCAGCACTTGTTGAACATGCATTTGAAAGCCTGAGGAAAATGGGTCGTTCAAGACATTGTTCAGAAGAACAGCGTACTTTGATTAAAAAGTTGATTGGAGAGGGGAAAACCTATAAAGAGGTGGAAAATATTATAGGCTGTTCAGCTAAAATGATCTCCAATGCCTTAAAATGGAGAGCAAAACCAGAGAGACGTGGAAGAAAACAGAAAACAACCATCAAAATGGATCGAAGAATAACCAGAATGGCAAAGGCTCAGCCAGTGATCAGCTCCAGGATGATCAAAGACAGTCTGGAGTTACCTGTAAGTACTGTGACAGTTAGAAGACGTCTGTGTGAAGCTAATCTATTTTCAAGAATCCCCATAAAGTCCCCTGTTAAAAAAGGCATGTGCAGAAGAGGTTACAATTCGCCAAAGAACACATCAACTGGCTTAAAGAGAAATGGAGGAACATTTTGTGGACTGATGAGAGTAAAATTGTTCTTTTTGGGTCCAAGGGCCACAGACAGTTTGTGAGACGACCCCCAAACTCTGAATTCAAGCCACAGTACACAGTGAAGACAGTGAAGCATGGTGGTGCAGGCATCATGATATGGGCATGTTTCTCCTACTATGGTGTTGGGCCTATTTATCGCATACCAGGGATCATGGATCAGTTTGCATATGTCAAAATACTTGAAGAGGTCATGTTGCCTTATGCTGAAGAGGACATGCCCTTAAAATGGTTGTTTTAACAAGACAATGACCCCAAACACACTAGTAAACGAGCAAAGTCTTGGTTCCAAACCAACAGAATTAATGTTATGGAGTGGCCAGCCCAATCCCCGGACCTTAATCCAATCGAGAACTTGTGGTGTGATATCAAAAATGCTGTTTCTGAAGCAAAACCAAGAAATGTAAATGAATTGTGGAATTTGTTAAAGAATCATGGAGTGGAATAACAGCTGAGAGGTACCACAAGTTGGTTGACTCCATGCCACACAGATGTGAAGCAGTTTTAAAAAACTGTGGTCATACATACTGTGGTCACAGGATTGCTAAATCCTAAAAACAAAAATGTTTGTACAAAATAGTTTTGAGTTTGTACAGTCAACCGCATACACTGCTGTTTTTTTGAACACACCCCTTTCAACTAATTGCCCAATTGCACAGCCTTAAGAGCGTGCATATCATGAATGCTGGGTCTTATTTGTTTTCTGAGAATCTACTGCACCTACTGGTTAACCTGTTTGCCATGTAGCAATAAAAAATATACTAAAAACCTGGATTATTCTGGTTAGTCACATTGTACTGCTATTATTTTGAACAATATCGTAATGGTGTACATTTTTGCTCATATTTTGACACCAAAATTGGAGTCATGTTAAATCATTTTCATTTAAGTGCTATGAATTACCATGTGGGTTATATAAAAGGTTAAACATTACACAAACACTGAAACATTGGACTTATGGTCATGTTCAACAAATTCACTACAGCAGGTTATATTTGAATTTTCAAAACACACTTTGCAAATGCAGGTTGCATTAATGCACAAAACTATTATGTAAAGGTAGATGTGTATAACATTCCACTGACAGGATGATCCAACAGTGATCAAGAGAAGATTTAAATATACACACAGTTTACTGTACCTAATTAAAAGCTTACAAACAAACTGATTTATTCATTGAATTTTACATATTGCACCTTTAAATAAGGACTGTGTACTACAGTGGAGCAGCTGAATTGACAATCAGTTTAGGATTAGTAACAGTTTTTGCTGATACCTCAGTCTTTATGCCCACACGTGCTCTTGTACATTTCTGACTTGTTCTATCTTTTAGACTAATAAAATTTTTATGCAAAACACCTGACTCATGTTCCTGTTTGTTAAATGTCACCTTTAATTTATGGTAAAGTAGTAATTAAAGTATATATGGCTTTTGTTTAAACACTGACGTTCAGCATTTCATTACTCTCTATTGAAGCAGAGCAGAGGTTCCTGTAACTCACTCTTTACTCATCTGTACAGAGAGAAATCCCACAAGGTGGGTTTATCGAGCTCTGAATGCCTTCCACACACTAGACACCACTGCACATAAAGCTAGTGAGATCATCTTCAGTGTGGATGAGCAGAGTCCTTGTGGAGAAGACCATCTTCTATTAGGCCTGTATCGAAAGAATGGTCTCGTGACATGACGGGCTGCTTCAGAAGAGAAGTGGAAATTCTCAAATGTCTTGTTTCTCTTTTCTGTGTCCAGCAGTCTGTCAGAGCACCTGCCCTGCGTCGTCCTCCACAGTGCTCTCAGTTTCCTGTAGATCTTTTACCTGAGGAAGTAGAGCGCAAAATGAAAGAAAAAAAAAAAAAGTTCAATGCCAACAGGAATATGAATTAAATAAATAATATATAGATTTTATATACATCTTATATATTATATATCTTATTTTGAGGTGTGTTTCTAATTAGATAACTGTATAGATATTATGAGTAGAGTGGAGGGTAGGGGTAGACCTGACTAGAGTACAGAAAAATGTATTCATCCACAATGTAAAAAGGAAAGAAACACTTGAGGACACACTGTTGGAGGTAAATAATCAATGCCAGGGTGGTAATGTGTGAGAAGTGGCCACCTCATAGTAAGTTACCTTCCAATACATTCTCTTTTTTAAACGTATACTTTTCTTATTTGTTTTATTAACTACACATTGTTATAGAAACTTTACATAAAGAGACTTATTGTATATGATAAAATTTCATATATTAGAAACTGTAAACTGTGTGTGTGTATAATTTACCTGTAGTGGTGGTGGAGACTCCATTTACAGTTCCCTCCACACCCACCTCGTCTTCTGCGTAGCTCATAATGAGTGCTCGCTGTCTATCAGTTAGCATCCTACAGACCAGCATGATCAGAGATTCTCCATCAGATATTTCTCACAATTAACTATTCTACAGTGATTGCCCCCTACAGCCCTGTCCCTTTCCCCAATTTAGTCAGACCCCCTTTTTATAGCTATTATAGGCTTAAACACTGTACTCAAATTAACACATCATTTAAACAAAGTTCAACAGGGACGTACTTGGGAACTTTAATCTTGATATGGATGTAATGGTCACCGTAACCATAGCCACTGACTCGTGGGATTCCCTTTCCAGAAAGCCTGATCTTCTGATCAGCCTGGACACCAGCAGGAATCTACAAAATATATCAGAGTTAGACATCGTTCCAATCCACCTGAACAACAAATCTGTCAAAAATGCGAGCATATTGTATCTAACTCACAGAAAGGTTGACCGTCTCACTGAGTCCCTGTGCTCGCACTGTGCCTCCCAGGATGGCCTGAGCCACTGAAATCTGAACATCTGAGTGAATATCAGCACCATCTCGCCTAAACACAGGACTCTTCTGGACCTGAGGACCAGTAAAGCTGGACATTAAACAAATGCATATACAGATGCAAATTTCATTAACAAGAGATTTGTATGACTGCATGTAGCATCATGCTAATAAAAAAAATGTAAAGAATTGTGACAAATGTGTCTAATTCATTATGAACAGATTTGATAATTCGTAAAAAAAAATATTAAAACAATATTTAGTAAAAAAAACTATATATTAAATATTTAAAAAAATGTAATTATAAGAGGTCCTTGCTCAAGGGCTCGAATGGAAGTTTGGCTAAAATGGGGCTTGAACCCCCGACTTTCCGATCAAAATTATAATCTGTGATGCTGTAAGACACAAAGTGGCAAGCGGTTCTAACATTACTTAGAGCAGCTAACATAACAGATAAATAGATACAAATGTAACAAGCAGTTTTTCAATTCATTTATAAATCGATACTGGGAAAATAACACTTCGGGATGTGCTTTTAGGAAAATATTCAGGTGTAGCAGGAGTTTATTAGGTTTAAGTAATTCTCGTACATTTTCTGATTCCTGCATAATCTTCATTTACTGTGGATTTAAGAATCGTTGCAATAATCCTTTCCAGGTTCATAAGTAGATTTTCAAAAACTTTTCTTCATTCTGGGTAGAAAGAAACATTGCTATTTGAAGAGAGTTAAAAAATACACTACATCACAACTCACCCTAAATGTGATAAAGATCTCTTTATTTCCCACAGGCATTCTGACTGTCTGCCCATCTTCAATACCTGTGCAACCAACAACACAGCAAGCTTCAAAACACAGTTCAGATCTCAAACAAATATATGAAGATATAAAATCCAGTTGGCTAAACTTTTCCATCTCACAATCTGGCAACATGTCCAGTAGAATATCTGTGCTGAACACAGTCTAACAATTACAAATATTTTGTAATGTAACTGAGAGTTTGGGAATGTGGAAGTAATATCGGCCTTGTCTACACTAATGTGGACCTGAAAACACATTTCACCTACTATTTGTATGGACAGGCCATGTTATTGAAACTGGGAATCTATGTTGGCACTAACAACCCCTTATTTGTAACTGAATTTAACGTTGGGGGTCGCTGCATGTGAACGTTGGTTTTAGCTGAGCCACTCACCAGCAGGAACCGGAACCATGACGGTGCGTCTCTGCTTGCTCCGACCCGTTCCTTTACATGCTACACAGGGGGAGGTGATCACTGAGCCACGGCCGCCGCACCGCCGACAGGTAGAGCCCATCACAAATGGTCCTTTATTCACAGTCTCCTATAAGGACACAAAGGCCATCTATAGGTTAATGGCTGAACTTCTGGATTTCTATCTGTAGCTCAGTTTGTCGACGTCATGCGCACGACTCACCATTCCTGTGCCGTTGCAGTGGTTGCAGCGCTGGATTTCAGAGCCTGGCTCATGGCCTTTACCATGACAGCGCTGGCAGGCGGCCTCAATGTTCACTGTGAGTTCCTTATTCACGCCTTTGGCAGCTTGTGTAAATGTCAGCTCCATCACATACTGAGGAGAAACATAATGAACACAGTTACCAAAAAAACTCATTCTGAATATAGAAGTACTAGGACATGAAAGCTGAAATACTGATCTGTCATCTCATCCATCTTCATTTTGATCTAGAACCCAACATCTTGCTGAAACCATCTTTGCACTGCCAATACTTTCAGAAGCAAATTCACATTTCCCAAACCATTCAAACTGTCCAATGTGGCTTATAAAATATTAGATGCCATACTGATTTAGTCAAAACAACAACAACAGGGTGGTGAATCTTAGACAAGTACATATCTGACCAATCAGATTCAACAGTGCTGTGGTATTACTTGGAGAAATAAATGATTCCTCCTCAAGTTTGTGTTTAAACATACTGACCTCCTGAGGCTGATCGTAGATGCCGTTGAGATTGCCAAAGCCTCGAGCTCCAGAAAACTCCCCAAAGATCTTGCGGAAAAGTTCCTCAGGGTCTATGCTGGCACCGCTGCTCCAGTACTGCTGCTGACCTGCTCCTGCGCCAGCTGCACCGAACCCTGCTGTGCCGTATGTGTCATACTGCTTCCTCTTCATCTCATCACCAAGCACCTGCAATAAGACCAGGCACATGAGATGTAAATATGTTCATCACAGCAACACACTTTTATGCACTTTGTTACATGTGTTTTATAATGAGACCTCATAGGCTTCAGCCAACTGTGCAAATTTCTCTTTGGCCTGTGGGTCGTCTTTATTTGTGTCTGGATGATATTTCTTTGCCAGCTGAAAGAAAAAAGAAAATGTCAATGTGTTGAAACAAAACAAACAGGACTGCGACAGGACAATCATTTCTACCTCTTACACTCCGTAAGAATGTTTACACAAAACTCCCATATAATAAAACTCTAAAGGCAGGAATTGAAAAGAGGGATATATTGTAGATAGGGCTGGGCGATAAATCGATTTTATCGATTAACTCGAATGTGTAGTTCACATCGATCTGTTTTAATAAAAATCGGGTTTCTCTTTAATGTCTGCCGACGCTCCCCTCTGGGTTTCCATAGTTTCGAACGAACTCAGCCCTCCCCCCGCGCATTTGACATAGACATACACAAACACCATGGCAGCGAGCAGAGAAGAACAAGAAAGGCACAGTGTCATCTGTAATTGGTTCGGTTTTGCTGCGTCAGATGCAGCACAAACACCCCGCTGCAAAGTGTGTTTGAAGGCTGTTGCAAGCAAAGGTAGCGGTACCACCAATTTACTGCAGCACCTCAAACAGAGGCATGCTGTCGAGTGGGAGAGATGAAGGGCCCTACGACATGAACAAGACAGCGGCAGCACAAGACTGCGGTTAAGCAGCCGCATCTTGAAAATACACGGTTAAGCAGCCGCACTTTGTTTAGTGTTGCGTTTCTAATTGTACACGTGCGGTATGGGTGGTGGGAGCGACCAAAATACATGTAAAGACGCTTCAGAACGGCGTCTCCATTAAGAAACAGAAAAATCAGAGCACTTAACTCACCATATTCAAACACTTATAAAACATTTTTTAAAGTTTGCTAAATCTTTCAAATAATTTTTATTTAGAATCTCCCTGTCTATTATATTCTTATTTCAAATGTCAACTCATTTTACTGCGGAGTTTTGGAGAAAAGTGAAGGCAAAATCCCTCCAAACATCACTGCATTTTTAACCATGTTCCACATTCAAACACTCATGACACATTTTTCTTTATAGGTTTGCTCATTTTATGTTATTACGTTCTATTTTCACAATTTACAATGGCAGGGTCTTCTATCTCGTATTTTTGGCTTGTTGTTTCTGAATGCACTTTAACCCAAAGTGGGTTATAATCCCAGAAGGGTAAATAAACTTTATTTAATAAAGTTAAAACTTTTTTTTTAACATTTATTTTTCATATGCAGATTGATTTTAAAATTGATTTAAATCGCATATTGGATTTTTTGTGAAAAAAAATCAGGAATTTTTTTTTTTGGCCATATCGCCCAGCCCTGATTGTAGATGTGCGGAGTATCTCTCAGACTCTGCAGCTACACCACACTTCAAAACCTCCAACTTTTACTTCTTTACTCTACAGAGCATTAGATTTAGAAAATCCCATTTTATTATGTAATGCATTTTCAATAATTCCCTTTGAAACGTCATTTATTAAATAATACAGAATAAAGTAGTGTGTTCAATTAATTACTAGGAATAATGTGTTGCTACTAGAATACGGGTCACATTCATTATTTTGACACATAAGTCACGTGTCACTGATTAAACTGTGGTAGCTAACAATGTAAAAAAAAATCTGGTGAGACAATCAGGTGTATTAATACTGATTACTGCACTGAAACAAACTACTGTATGGCTATTTGTAGACAGGAAAACTGTTTTACTATAGTTATTCAATCCTGATCAAGCAGCACACATTTTTACAAAAAGTTGATTAATAAATGAAGCTTATCAAGTGTTTATTTTCCCATCGTGTGTCTATTTGTGCTGTGACTGTAGTTGAGTTATATGTTGTCTTTATACCAATTTCTTTCTGCAGTATTTTCACAATCATGTGTAGCTGAATAGCACATGAATAGTTGTAGTCTGTACATGCTTATTACAGCACCTAGTAATAAATCATAACCCTGTTGTGGAGATCGCACCTCATGTGTGTGTAAGGTTAAGCGTGTGGTAATAATTGCTTCTACTGCAGTTACTACATCCATGTGTTCCATCAGTGTAAAAATTGATTACAGAATTATTATTGGCCTCATGTACAATACAGATCTATGTTCACTGGAATATGGTGACATCTACTGTCCAGGCAGTGTAGACTGACAAGCCTGAACTCCACAGTAAATCCAAACAACATGTAAAGAGATTTTGTTCAAGTTAAAACTACAAGATCAGCAAAAAAGAAATAAATTACAGCCCCATGTAGAGATGCAACAAGTTCTATTTAAAGATGTTGCCTTTATGGATTTGTCTCTGGAAATCATTGCATGCTACAGATACAAACGATAGAGATTTGAAGTCTTACTTGGTAATAGGCTTTCTTTATCTCTTTCTGCGATGCTGTGCGTGGAACCCCGAGAACATCATAAAAGTCCTGTTTTTTACTGGCACTAGCACTAACATGGAAATGCAGCCTGGGGAGAAGATGATGAGGGTTTCCTCCTGCAAACACACACCATTAAACCATTGCAAACGTTACAGTATGTTTGAATAATGTTTCTAGCTCCTGGGAAGTGGAGATGTTGGACTTTTGATCAGAAGGTCATGGGTTCATATCCCAGCACTACTATGATGTCACAGCTGGGCCCTTGAGCAAGTCCCTTAACACACAATTGCTCAGCTGTATAAGCGAGAGATTTGTAAGTCATTCTGGATAAGAGTGTATGCCAAATCCCATGATTAGAAATGCTATGAAAAATACAGAATGTAAATATACATAAAGATAACGGTTTTACTTGTCATGTGTACCACAAAGCACAATGAAATTTCCACGTCACATATCCCAGCGTTGTTAGATGTTAGAAAGTCAGGTTAGAAGGTCCTTCCTCAAGGGCTCGAACGGAAGTTTGGCGAAAATGGGGCTTGAACCCCCGACCTTCCGATCAGTAAAGCAGAACCTTAAATCTCCACTTCCCAACGTGATATTAGCTGGATGTGCCAATCATCTGTAGATTCAGAACTGAACCAACAACATGAAATGATCGTGTCTGTTTCAGTGTTAAAGAAGGAATGATGATAAAAAGGCAGGTTTGTATGCAATGCTGAGGATCAACCTGCAGGTCACCACTGAAACAAGCCGTCAGCTCGACACTGGTTAGCGGCATCCAGCAAACCGGTGAACCGGGTTACGTGAATTACACAGCAGTATTTTAATAACTTCAACCAACCTACGAACTGTGTGTGTGATATAAACCCGGAACTCCACACGCTGCCTCCTGTATGTCTGCTCTACCTCTTACACCGGAGCTAGCTGTTAGCATGCTGCTAGCCAGGCCTTTTTGCTCACCTATCTGACGCGTCAATGTCACCGCTTTATTAGTTCCTTCTCCAACTCTGCTGCCCGCTGACCAAAACACGCCGCTCCAGACATTAGCCAAAACTCGATTAGCTCCATTAGGCCTGGAGGCAAAAGTGCTATAAGTCCGGACATTAGAGGACACTGAGGCAGACACCCAGCGTGCTGCACACCGCGCGGACGTCGCCATCGCTACTGACGCGATCATGTGCACACGCCGCGCATGCGCACGATCGATTAGCTAAGAGTTAGCTCTCGTGGTTTCGGATCTCGACTATTAATACTATGTAATAAATCAATTTAAAAACCTGTTACTATAGAGCATGTTCAAATCGTTTGAGTATTGTGTGACACTTCATTATCATACACTGTCGCTTCTTACTGCGGTCAAACCAGACGCAGCTTGAAAATACAAGGTAAAGCTCTAACGGTATGGGTGGTGGAAGTGGTCAAAATAGATGTAAAGACGATTCAGAACAGCGTTTCCGTTATAAAAAGATAATAAAAAGACATAAAATGTATTACTATTTTTCATTAAAAAAAAATCAATAAATAAAATTTCGTGATTGTGGTGTGTGTGTGTATATATATATATATATATATATATATATATATATATATATATATATATATATATATATATATATATAGTAATGGCCCATATTCAAACACTTTGAAAATATCTTTATAGGTTTGCTCAATCTTTTAAATAATTCTTTTTTAGTGAATTTTTATCATGTTTTATATTTAAACAGCCACTTGTCTTTCATTTTATTATTATTATTAGTAGTAGTAGTAGTAGTATTATCATGTTCTATATTTAAACATCCACTTGTCTTTCATTTGATTAATTAAAGTCGTTTTACTGTATTACACTTTTGGTCAAAATTAAATGCAAAATCAAAGGCAAATTGTAAACGTATTTATTTTATTTTTTGAACAAATCTATAGAGGAACATGTTTAATGAGTGTTTGAATATGAGACATGATAAAAAAAATGCACTTATGTTTGGATTGAATTTTTCTTTACTTTTCTCAAAAACTCTACAGTAAAATGTCTTGAAATTTAAGACCATAATAGACATTGATGCTCTTAATAAGAATTATTTGACAGATTGTTGATGTTTTACAGTAAATATGTTTTAAGGGTGTTTGAATGTGGGCCTTGATTATATATATATATATTTTAACTACAAACACGAAATTGTATTATTTGAGCTTTCATTAAAAAAAAAAAAAAAAAAAAAGCAATACATTAATATTTTCATGTCTTTTTGTTTTTTTTTATAACGGAAACGCAGTTCTGAAGCGTCTTCACATCTATTTTCACCGCACCCACCACCCATACCGTAAGTGCACGATTAGACGCGCAACCCAAAATAAGCGCGGCGGTCTTGACCGAGTATTTTCAAGCTGCTGCTGGCTTAACCACACTTTCAGACTGAACGGCGTTTCCGTTATAAAAAGATAATAAAAGACATAAAAAAAAAATATATATATATATATATATATATATATATATATATATATAAAAAATATATATATATATATATATATATATATATATATATATATATATATATATAATTATTTTTTAATCAAAGAACAAATAATACAATTTCGTGTATATACATATATAATGTGTGTATATTATTTTATATTATTATATTATTCAATAGATGATAACAAGACATAAAAAATAATGTATTACTATTATTCATCAAAAAAACGAATATATATCTTTACTGTATAGTGTTTGAGACTATACAAGTAAAATGTAAAGGCAAAATCACCTTTATTTTACGTTCCTTTATGTTTATGTTTGCTAATTCTTTCAATTGATCTTTACTCAGAGTGACCCTGACTATCACTGAATTAATTTTCAGGTCTTTTTACTGTACAGTTTTTAAGAAACATAAACATCAGTGCATTTAAATCACCATAATCAAACACTCATAAAACATTTTCTTTTATAGGTTTGCTCAATCTTTAATCAATGTCTGTTATTGATTTTAACTTCTTCATTTTACTGTACAGTTTTTGAGAAAAGTAAAGGCAAATTCACTACAATCTCGAGTGCTTTTTCAATCATGTTTCACATTCAATTTAATAAGAATTATTTGACAGATTGAGCAAACCTATAAAATAAAATGTTTTATGAGTGTTTGAATATAGAACATAATTGCACTGAGGTTGCAACAAAATGCACTGAGGTTTGGAGTGAATTTCCTTTATTTTTCTCAAAAACTGTACAGTGAAATTACTACATTTTTTGCTTGTGGTACGAATTTGAAATCTGATTGGTTAAAGAAACAGATCTTCTTTTTCTTCTTTTTCTTCTTTTGGCTGCTCCCATTAGGGGTCACCACAGTGGATCACCCGTCTCCATACCACCCCCTGTCCTCTACTTCTGCCTCTTTCACCCCAACCTCCTCTTTTCCTCCCTCCTGGTGGCTCCATCCTCAGGAATTTCCTACCGATATACCCCCTGTACCTCCTCTGCACATGTCTAAACCATCTTAATCTCACCTCCCTCACCTTGTCTCCAAAACGTCCTACATTTGTTGTCCCTCTAATAAACTTGTTTCTAACCCTGTCCATCGTCGTCACTCCCAACAAAAACCTCAACATCTTCAGCTCTGCTACCTCCAGCTCCACCTCCTGTCTTTTACTCAATGCCACTGTCTCTAAACCATTCAACATCGCAGGTCACACCACAGTCCTATAAACTTTCCCTTTCACTCTTGCAGATACCCTACTATCACAAATCACTCCTGCCACTCTTCTCCACCCACTCCACCCTGCCTGCACTCTTTTCTTCACTTCTCTAACACACTCTCCATTACTTATTTTTAAAGCTCTAGTTCATTTTAGTGTACAATAGAGTGTAATGCCTAATATAGATATTCAGCAAACTGTACACAGAAATGTGAAGCTTTTTTATATGCTATTTTCCCTCCTTTGTTTTTCTTATCTCATATATAGCATAGCGATCCAAATCAAAGGGACCAACTTTGGCCTAGTTCACTGACTTTGATTCTGAGAAAGGAAAGTCATATGGTTCAGAGTTCTTTTCAATTTACTATCAAGACAATAAGGCATCTAAATAAAATAAAAACAATGCTGTTTAATAATAATGATAAGTAGCAAAATGGAGTTTCCCTTACTACCGCAAAAAGTGCTTTATTTCTGTTATTCGACACGTTATTATTTGTTTATAATAATGTGTAATGTTGTGGAACATCAAGTTTGTTTTATGTTTTATGTTATGGAAGTCACACTATATATGTCTGTAGACAATGTAGTGGAGTTCAACATCTTTACAGCCTGATGGATGAAGCTGTTTGAAAGCCTTGTGGAGTGAGCCTGGATGCTCCAGTACCTTCTCCCTGTAGGCAGGAGCCTGAAGTGGAGGTTTGATGGGTGTGAGCTATTAGCAGCTATTATGATGGCTCTGCTAATGAGATGGGTGTGAAAGATTTTCGTATGGGAGAGAACACTGACAATGTTACTTGACAGGAGGCAGTGAAGCCTCTGTACCAAAGGTCTTTTCTCCCTGCTGCTATTACACTGTACAATCAGAGTTGCTCCCAGGGAAGCAGTCACCATAATATACACTGTTATTGTGATTTTAACTGTGCAATGACAATAACTTAAAGTTTTGTGCAATAACAACTGTGTAATAACAAAATTTTATACATTGCAATATTACCTACAGTTGTGTTCAAAATTATTCAACCCCCACTGAAATTGATTGTTTTGGTCGGTTTGACATTGATTATGATCATTCAGTCATCCTGCTTACAATTAAATCAAAGAGGCACGTGTAGGTCAGACAAATATAACATAACATTTATAATGAAATAACCACAAATGTCTTTTCTGAGCTCACATCATTATCAGTTTTATTCAACCCCCAAGTGACATTCAATCTTAGTACTTAGTACAACATCCTTTTACAGTTATAACAGCTTTTAAACGTGAAGCATAGCTTGACACAAGTGTCTTGCAGCGATCTACGGGTATCTTCGCCCATTCATCATGGGCAAAAGCCTCCAGTTCAGTCACATTCTTAGGCTTGCGCACTGCAACTGCTTTCTTTAAGTCCCACCAGAGGTTCTCAATCGGATTTAAGTCTGGTGACTGCGATGGCCACTTCAAAATGTTCCAGCCTTTAATCTGCAACCATGCTCTAGTGGACTTGGAGGTATGCTTGGGATCATTGTCCTGTTGAAAGGTCCAACGTCTTCCAAGCCTCAGGTTTGTGACGGACTGCATCACATTGTCATCAATATCTCCTGGTACTGAAGAGAATTCATGGTACCTTGCACGCTGAAGCTTCCCAGTACCTGCAGAAGCAAAACAGCCCCAAAGCATGATTGACCCCCCGCCATGCTTCACAGTAGGCAAGGTGTTCTTTTCTTCATAGGCCTTGTTCTTCCTCCTCCAAACATAGCGTTGATCCATGGGCCCAAACAGTTCTAATTTTGTTTCATCAGTCCACAGAACACTATCCCAAAACTTCTGTGGTTTGTCCACATGACTTTTGGCATACTGCAGTCGACTCTTCTTATTCTTTGGGGACAGCAAGGGGTGCGCCTGGGAGTTCTGGCATGGAGGCCTTCATTACGCAGGGTGCGCCGTATTGTCTGAGCAGAAACTTCAGTACCCACATCTGACAAATCTTTTCTCAGTTCCTCAGCAGTCACACGGGGACTTTTCTCCACTCTACGCTTCAGGTAGCGCACAGCAGTCGAAGTCAGCATCTTCTTTCTGCCACGACCAGGTAGCGTTTCAACAGTGCCCTTTGCCTTGAATTTGCGAATGATGCTTCCTATGGTGTCTCTTGGTATGTTTAACATCTTTGCAATCTTCTTATAGCCATTGCCCTTCCTGTGAAGAGTAATCACCTGTTCTCTTGTCTTCCTGGACCATTCTCTTGACCTCACCATGTTTGTAACCACACCAGTAAATGTCTAGAAGGAGCTGAGTATCACAGTCATTTTAAAGCTGCCTAATTGGTGCTTATTAGGCTTTATTGCTGCTCCCTGATATCCACAGGTGTTTTCAATACCTGATTGAAAACACTTCATTGAACCTCTGTTCTTCAGAGTGGTAGTCTTTAAGGGGTTGAATAATTATGTCAATGAAGAATTCACAAAAGAAACATTTACTACTGTATTACAAAACTAATTGATGTCATTTTAGTTGCATATGGTTCTTTAAGAAGTCCTTGTAGGATTTCATTCTGAATACAATTACAAATGTACACTAAATTCCCTAAAACCATTTACAGCATTGGGGGTTGAATAATTTTGAACACAACTGTATGTGCACTTTGTTTGAAAGTGTAACTATTGTGTTTTTTGCCTCTTTTTCTTACACTGTGATGTATATATATTTGTATATATATTTGTACTATGTCTCTACTTTATATATTTGCACATTTCTTTTCTTTGTTGCTGTAACATGTTATTTGATCTTATCTCATCTTACCACACAGTGATGCAGCTGGTGAAGATGCTCTCAGTGGTGCCTCGGTAAAAGGAGCACATGATGGGAGGGGGGCTCGTGCTTTCCTTAGTTTGCGGAGGAAGTAGAAGTGTGACTGAGCTTTCTTGGCCAGGGGTGTGGTGTTTGTCATCCGGGAGAGGCCCTCAGAGATATGCACCACTAGGGACTTGGTGCTGCTCACCCTCTCCACTGCGGCACCGTTGATGATTAGTGGGGAGTGCTGTGAAGGTCCTCTTCTGAGAGTCGATGACAAGATCTTTGCTCTTCTCCACGTTGAGGAAGAGACTGTTGTCATTACACCATTTGACCAGTTGGGTCATATAATTGTAAGATGTCCCAATACGTCTGTCCATTTAGTGTATAAACAGTTATTCCCTCAATATTCCCTTTTTCTCTAAATGGTAATGAGACATTGCAGGTTGTCTTGTTACAGAGAAACCACAAAGTCACACTCTTATATTCTAAAGACGTTCTGTTTTAAAAAATTTAAAGGAACAGAATGTCTGACTGTTACAAAGTGCTAAACATCTTAGCCCACCCACAAGAGTGCTCCATCTGCTGAAAAGAATCACTGGGACCTCTGAGTGTGTGTGTGTGTGTGTGTGTGTGTGTGTGTGTGTGTGTGTGTGTGTGTGTGTGTGTGTGTGTGTGTGTAAAGACCAATCAAGGCAGTTAGTTCAGTTCACTTGAGAAATATTTGACATTTCGGGAAAAAGTCCTTCATCATGAACTGCATTTGTTTGAAGGGTTCTTACTATATCATAATTAGTCAGTGTGCTTGTAGATTAAGTTATTTCAGCACTTCTTAATATTCACATTAAAATACATTTCCTATAATTATAGACATTGTTTTTTTTTTTACTCAAGTTACTTATTCTGCTGGTTTTCATCTCTTATGTTTTAAAACTAATCGTAGATGAACTCGTTTTCTTTATACAGGAGACACAAATGCACTAAAATCCTTCGGCTTTGTAATCTGTTACTGCTGTAAATTCTGCTGTAATTCTGCTGTTACTCTGCCATGTTCATGACCTTACTGTATGTTTTCATGTTCATCAGCTTACTGTACAATGTTTTTCTAATAAAATAACCATTAATTCTATCTGTGTTTTTTAAATAATGAATTAATTCAATGACACTTTGAAAACATGATGTTTTTATTGTCTGTATCATACCGTAAACATTTCAAACCACACAACACTCATGCTATGGGCTATCAAACCTAAGATCATAGTGTTTATTATTACATAAATATAAAAGGAAATAGGAAAAACTGAAAGGACAGTCCAGTGAATGTTAGGGATTAGTGGATCAATCAATACTTTTGATACTGGTGTTGAGGTGAGAGAGTCGATTCTCATATTAAAATATCAAACGTGACTTTAATATTTATTTATTAACATCACTGTGCCTTTGTCATAAAATCAGCATTTTATCAGTTAGTCATATATTCTGGGATCACTGCATCATCTGTAACTTCTGAGAGATTTGTTTTTAAAAAGCAGAAGAGTTCATCAGGCGAAACAGCCTCAGGGGGAAAAACACCAACATTCCCTTGTTCTTTAAAAAAAAAACTTCTACAGGGGAAGGAATGTAGAAACATGACGTGACAGTTTGAATGTGGTTTGTGTGCCGGATTATGTTTTGTGAAAGGTTGGTTTTGTTATTGATGATTTATATGAATTATTCATATATTTTTTAGGTGTAACAAAGAGAGCCCCAGTCTATAGTCTATTTAATATTTAAAGACTTTAAGAAATATTGGCATTGGTATAAGTAGGAAGGTGGTAGCTCAATGTTTAAGGCATTGGGCCCTAGAGCACACCAATCAACCACCACTGGGCCCTTAAGCAAGGCCCTTTAACTGGGACCTTGAGTAAGGCCCTTAACCACAGTAAGTCGCTCAGGATAAGCTATCATTTCCGATCATATCAGATAGCTGGATAAGATATCAGATATCGGATCGAAATAAATGTGAGTGTATGGTGAGTGCTGTGGGTGCGGGTTCGTGTCTTTGCTCTGCTTAAACAGGACACTGCCGAAAACCTTTTAACCAATCAGCGCGCAGGATTTTCCCCCTTGCGCTTCACTCAGAGCTCAGGGACACACAGCGCCACCCGGAAGGTACGAAGACGCTCAGTGAAGAACCGAGAATGAACCGCTTCAAGACGTCCAAATTTAAGAACACCACCCCGAAGATCCCGAGGAAGGATGTGAGTAGTGTTTCCTGCTGAAAGCATGCAAACCGTGTTTTATTGGAGGGGCTTTAACGCCAGTTTACTCTTTCAAACGCGCAAACCGAGGCTGAATTACAAACGCCTTTTTTATCCCTTAATAAGTGCACTAGACACACTGAAACGAAACCCGTGTGGAAGCCTATGTAGGGCACTACTTGTTTAAAGGCATGGCGTTTAGAATTCAGCCTGAGTTTGTCTGAAAGGAGCGTCTGCAATGTATGTAGGATGTCTAACGTCTGACTTCCTCCTGTATTGCCAAACTTAACTATATTTGGACATTTCAAACACTTGCAGCATATGTTATGCTGAGAATGTTAATTAGATCCATATACAGAGTATCTGCGCACGGGTTTCATTTATTTCTGGAGTAGTTTTATGATAGAAAGCTAGTACCAGGTTTATGTACAGAGCTGGATCACTCTGGTTTCTGCCATGCCCTGATCACTGAGGTGATCCATGAAATCACTGACATGACCCAAAGTCCTGCTTCTTATTATATACATGTATAGTCTTATGTTGCCTTCTGTTTGGATTTGTATTATATATGAAGCCTTAATTGTCCGATGTGTTTATCTTCTCTGATCTCTTTTACACTCCTGACAGTAGCAGATCAGTAGATCAGAAATCTGGCTCTTTGCTGTAACTTGATTTCAATCTGTGTTTTGCATGAACAATTGTGAACATGCTGGAGTTTAACTGCTATTTACTTTTTATTTCATGTGGGAAGTAGTTTATATATGGACTGTATGTAGATTTCTCTGTTCCTGTTTTAAGAGTACACTAGGGTGGCCAAACCTTAGAAAGTGCATGTTTGCAAATGTTGGCTTAAAAAAAGAAAAGAAATAAAATGCATAACAAAAACACCAAATGCCATTTTTCTTTTTCAAGATTTTGGTCCAGATTCTGAAAGACTTCCTGCCCACCTTTACATTTCTAATCTAATTACCCGATGGGAAAACACACGTTCTGCTACATTTAAAAGAGTTTTACATTTTTAATGGAGAATTAATTATACCTTTATTAATGATATATTATTATTAGTATTATTATTAGTATTATTATTAGCAGCATCTACATCAATCACTGTTTCATCTGAGTTGCTTACGCTTATCTGCTGCTTCTTACAGGGAAATAATTCATTAGCAGTTCTGCGTTTTTTTTTTAATGAATTGCCCTTTTATTAGCTCATTTTATTTATTTGAAATTTTTTTTACTCTTATTGGGTCAGTGTGTATGTGCTATTCTCTGTTTTAACGATGATGATGATGATGATGACGATGGTGCATTTTAACAAGTTGTATATTATAATCTCCATTTCATTACTAACTTGTTAATTTTATATATATTTATTGACAGTAACAAAAAAAGTTTTCATGTTGCTTTGGTAAAACACATTTGTTTTAAGTAAACACTAATTTATTATTATATCTGCAGAAAAAAAACAATAAAACCTTTGGCAACCTTTCCATGACCACACTTTTTCTTATTCTGCTTTGTGGCGTGACCCAGCAAAGCTTTTATATTTGCCAAATAAGCCAAATTTTCTTTATTTTTATAAATAATCTTTGACTAAATGATTGCTTTATTTGAGTCGAACAAATGTTTGGTGATATGAGAATTCTCACGTGCAGTGTCAGTGTACTTGTTCAGTTGTTCAGGGTCCTGATGTTGCTGACTGATCATACAAACTGATACCTATTTGAAACCAACTTTGGCCATCTGTGTTTACTGTTGATTGTTGTATTGAGCTCAGTCACCATGGACTATCCATTACCATTGCAGAAAAAAAGGTATAATGTCAAAATAGTTTCTAATGTCAAATCTGATCTGAGGGTGATGTAGTTTTTCAGGGCTTTGAGCGTCCTGTATTTAGGAGTTTCTAGGAGTCTAGGAGTCTCTGATCACTGACTTTCCAATGACCAAAATCTAGGATTCTGTTCATTTATTCCTTTATGAGACAAAGAGCATTACTAATGTTTATTTGTGAGTGTCTAATCTTTGTCTAATTAATATAATAATAAGACTGTGGGAGTCTATGCAGTGTATCAGCAGATGAATGACTGAATGATGAATGAAAACAGATGCATAAATTATGTTCTGTTTCCCAGTTTAAATAAATGCTGTTGGCTGGCTTGGTGTAAGTCTCCTCCTTTTACAGTTAGTAGCTGTCATATGATGGGAGTGAGCTGGCTGGTTGTTGGGAATTATTAGGCAGCTATATACCTGAGTAGATATGGGGGTTCATTTCCATGTTGAGGAGAGGAACACTGGTGCATTAGCAGTCTCCTGATTAAAGAGTTGTACTGCTGGTTGTGTTGTGGCACATAGCTGGATACCCCACAGAGTAGGAGACTGCACTGCCAGTTTCAATGGCCTTCTAATCCCATTGCTTTGACTCACGGTGACGGATTTACAGATGTCTGAAGAATTTGAATGTTGGAATGAAGTGGAGCTGCTTGAAAAAGGGGGGTGTTACTGGCTTCTGGAGGAGAAATGTGTTTTGCCAAATTCAGAAACAGTGTGCTCATTACATAACAGCTTGAGCACTGCTCCAACCTCATGCCTTTCCCAACTTGTTAATATTCTAAAAAGGGTTTTAACAGCTTGAATGTGCATCATAGGGAGAATTTTACAGTTCTTGATGCTGCTCTCTGTGCATGTGTGTGTGTGTGTGTACGCGCGAGTGTGTGTGTTTGCGTGTGTGCATGTGAGTGTTTGTTTGCGCATGTGTGTGTTTGCGCGTGAGGATGTTAGCGTGCAGCGTGTTTCCTTTTCCTCCTTCCTGTTGGCAGCCTTAGAACTTCTTTTTTTTGCTTTCTGAATCTTGTGTTTTGTATTTGACTGTTGCCCAGAGTGACATTGTTAATGAAATAATATAATTTGAAAAGTATGTTCATGAACAGTATTATACTGAACAGCCCAGATAACTACATCTGCTTTTCTTACCTATTTACAGTATAGACAGTTGGATACAGAAAACTTCCTAAAGGAAAATGACTAAATTAATATATAAAATAGATCACATTGTTAGAAAGGATTCCTATTTAGTTGTAATTCCATGCTTCACCACTAGAGGCAGATATACAGCTTACCAAGCAATGACAAGCTATCTGTGACATCACAGTGCACCGTCCTCCACCAAGAGTATAAAAGACCAGAACACGGAGCTGCTGCAGGCAGTCTGCATCACGCAACCTACTGAACAGCAGCTAGCAGAAGACAGCAAGAATCACCTCATATGCAATCAATTCTATACTTAGTAAAGTAAAGTGTTCTGAATCCTGTATCGTGTTTTTACTGACGCGCTGGGGCGAGTACAATCCACTGATCAGCGCATACCAGTTAGTGAGAATCCTTATATGGTCCTTCGAGTAAGATAAGAAAACCCTCTAACATTGGTCCTTCGAGCTAGACAGGAAAACTTCCTAACATTGGTCCTTCGAGCGGATAAGCGTGCTTACCACAGAAGAAGGATGTCAGAACAACCCTCCGGCGAGTTTTCGCGCCCACGACGCAGAACTCAGCCCCATCCCATCTTAGAGACTATGAGGTGAAATACTTTGCACAGCGCTCACATGAACAAGAGGAGGAAATGCAGCGAAACACAACGAGAGATGAATCTCGTGTTTTAACCCCAGATGATAGTGATTCTCCTCCTCTAGTTCATATGCTGATGACATCGACACAATTACGGAGCTACTAGCGCTCACCATTCGGATGTTAACACACAGCTATTTGAAAGTGATGAAGAGGAAGAGCCTTCTTCACATGAGGAAGAGGCTGCCCTTTCACCAGTTAGACATAAGTCAAGAGAAAGAGCCAATCAAAGAGTCATGACATGGAGAAGTTAGTTAGGCAACTGTATGAAAATCAAGTGGCCTTTCAGGAGGAACTCCGAGAACTTAAGGTCCTTGTCAAGGACATACGGAATCTATCCGTAAATCCATGAGCAGCTCAGCTAGTTCCTCGACCACAGCGGGTCATAGAGACTCCAGTCCCTTTGCCCAGAACTATCTTTAAATCACCCAAGGCAGTGGTGCCAGAGCCTTATACTCCACAACCTAGTCCCCGCAGATCCCAAGTGCCCCCTAGTAAAAGTCCCTTAAAGTCAGAAGTAGATACATATGCCCATCTACATAATCCACAATATCCTCCCTTGACGGGCGGCTTCAGAGTGCCACATCTCTGGACACGCCTTATAGGGCCCGCACCCAACAATTCCAGATTTCACCAGTCCTGACCCCAGAGAATTCACTCATATAAAGTTAGCCCTTGATAATATCCTCCCTCCAGATGCAAATGAACTCTTTAAGTATCAGATTCTCTTAGGACACCTCAAATTTAAAGAGGCTCGCCTAATTGCAGACTCATTTCTGAATTCCCCTCAGCCATACACAGACACTATGACTATGCTTAATAGCCAATTCGGACTACCTTTCCAGTTAGCCCTAGCTAAGATAGCAGAAGTCATGGATGCCCCTAATGTACAGACAGGAGATACGACTAGTTTCAAACTGTTTGCCCTCGAAATTCAGGCCCTCGTTGGTCTCCTGAACTCATTAGGTCCAAAGGGAGAAAGCGAACTAAGTTGCGCCTCACATGCAGCCCGCTTACTCACTAAGTTACCCCCGGATATGCGCGCCACATTCAAACGACACCTGCCCAATCAAGATTCCTACACTCTACCGGATCTGGCAGAGTGGCTCAGGATTGAATCCGGTGTCAAGACTCTGCGCAATCGAATCAGGGAAAAGATCAGATAAGTAGAATGTCGCGGCCCAAACCAGGCCCAGGGGCGAAGCATAAACACGCTTCTGTCCTGCATGGAGCTGACCGACCTCCAGAGACGATCACTCGAGTGCCGACGCCCTCGCATCAGTCCAAGCCAGCACGGGGATCTGAACAGAGCAGACCTCTGTGCCCATATTGTAACAGTGCGAACATTATTTAAGCCAGTGTACCACTTTCCAGGCATTTAGTACAGAGCAGATGATCAAATGGATCAAAGACAACAAGCGTTGTTGGAAATGTGGCGATCACACTTAGCCAAAGACTGTACCTTAAAGAAGCCCTGTCGTTTATGCAGTGGGAAACATCTTCAAATCCTTCATGAGGTGAACAGCCAACCTCAAAGGAGAGTACCTGTTTAGTGAGTTCCACGAACAAAACCCTGTATCTAGACAGGCCACAAGGTTCCAAGCGCGTCCTGCTGAAAGTGATTCCTGTTGTATTACAACACAACAATCGAGCCCTGAACACTTATGCAGTACTCGATGATGGATCCGAAAGGACTATGTTACTCCAGCTGCAGTTAAGAAACTAGGGTTACAAGGACAGAAGGAAGATCTAATATTAAGAACTATTCGACAAGATATGAGGAAACTAAATGGAGCAGCAGTTTCCTTTAGAATACGTTCTATATCAAAGCCCCAAAAGAGTTATTGGATCCAGAATGCCTTTACCTCTGAGCACTTAGGTTTAGCTGAACATTCGTATCCCATTGCAACACTCCAGCAGAGATACCAACATCTAAAGGACATTCCTTTACAGCCCATAGATAAAGTACAACCCTCCTTTTGATAGGAGCAGACCATCCCCACCTTATAACACCTGTTGAGCCTATCGCCTAGGGCCCCAGGAGGTCCCGCAGCTATTAGAACTAGATTAGGCTGGACACTACAAGGTCCAACGCGCTTTCTGCAGCAGCAGATACAGCCTCAACAATGCTTACATATCTCTATCACTCCCCAAATGGAAGAACTTTCCCGAAACGTAGAGAGACGTGGAGAGTGGAGTTTAGGTCCACCCTTTTTACTTAAAGCAGAATCAGAGTGGCCAACCCTGCCACCTCTTAAGACCCCTGAAGATAAAGTGGAAAGGAGAGCTAGTATATTCTGTGGTGTCACCCAAACATTAAAGCCCTTAGACCCTAGTAAGTATCACTCTTGGAAAGACCTTGTTGAAGCCATAGTTCAACAACATCCAAGTGACTTAGATCAATCTAGTATACCTACAGCTAAGGACTATGTGACAGCAGAACATCTCCTCTTCCGCAATATTCAACAAGATAGTTTCCCAGAAGAATACGAGCAACTAAGCTCTGGTAAGCCCGTATCCCCTACAAGTAGATTACTCACTTTAGCCCCAGAATTCGATAAAGCCAGTCAGCTTATACGGGTAGGAGGACGCCTACGTCGTGCTGAAGGCTTAGAACTCCAAACAGTTCACCCTATTGTCCTAGACCCTCATCATCAAGCCACCAAATTACTCATTCAAGACTATGATAGTAAGCTATGTCACCCAGGACCAGAACGAGTATTTGCTGAAATGAGGAGAAGTGTCTGGATACTAAGAGGTCGTGAAGCAATTCGAAAATCCCAACATAACTGTATGGAGTGTCGTAAGTGGAAGGCTAAACCTGAGAACCCTAAGATGGCTGACCTTCCTCCAGCACGCTTGAGACTTCATAAACCACCCTTTTATAGTACTGGTATGGATTGTTTTGGACCTTTCCAAACCAAAATAGGCAGGCGTTTAGAGAAAAGATGGGGAATAATCTTTAAGTGTCTTACAACTCGATGTGTACACATTGAGCTTCTCACAGCTATAGACACAGATTCTTTCCTCATGGCTCTGAGGAGATTTATAGCACGTAGAGGCACCCCCTCAGAACTGATATCTGACCAAGGCACTAACTTCCAGGGTGGACAGAGAGAGTTAAAAGATGCTTTAAAGAATTGCAGCCAAGAACTTCAACGGCATCTTGCCAAACAGAAGATCGAATTCCGATTTAACCCACCTAATGCCCCTCACTTTGGTGGCAGCTGGGAAAGGGAGATCCGATCTCTTAAAAATGCCCTCCGTACAGTAGTAGGTGCGCAAACAGTAACAGAAGAAGTTCTTCAAACAGTACTTATTGAAATAGAAGGAATCCTTAATAGCAAACCTTTAGGTTATGTCTCCTCCAATGTAGCAGATTTAGACCCAATCACCCCAAATCTTCTGCTCATGGGGCGGCTAGACAGCTCTTTACCTCAAGTGATATACCCTGCCGATGAACTCATAGGACGACGAGATGGAGACAAAGTCAAGTTCTCACTGATCACTTTTGGTCAAGCTTCGTGAGACACTACTTACCCAATCTCCAGCTACGCCACAAATGGTATGGAGAAACTAAAACTCTGACAGTTGGGTCTGTCGTCATGATTGTCGATCCCCAGTTACCACGAGCCCTTTGGTTGATCGGGAGAGTGTCAAAGACATTCCCTGGAGCAGATGGACAAGTTAGGTCTGCAGAGGTCAACGTTAAAGGTCGATTATACACACGACCAGTTACCCGACTCATTAATCTACCAGAGATAGCAGTTGAAGACGACACCAAGATCAAATCGGCAGACTTTTAGCTAAGATTTAGAAGCAAATATGCTATGCATATTTGGGGGCGGCAGTGTTAGAAAGGATTCCTATTTAGTTGTAATTCCATGCTTCACCACTAGAGGCAGATATACAGCTTACCAAGCAATGACAAGCTATCTGTGACATCACAGTGCACCGTCCTCCACCAAGAGTATAAAAGACCAGAACACGGAGCTGCTGCAGGCAGTCTGCATCACGCAACCTACTGAACAGCAGCTAGCAGAAGACAGCAAGAATCACCTCATATGCAATCAATTCTATACTTAGTAAAGTAAAGTGTTCTGAATCCTGTATCGTGTTTTTACTGACGCGCTGGGGCGAGTACAATCCACTGATCAGCGCATACCAGTTAGTGAGAATCCTTATATGGTCCTTCGAGTAAGATAAGAAAACCCCTCTAACATTGGTCCTTCGAGCTAGACAGGAAAACTTCCTAACACACATGCAGTGACTGATATTTTAATCTAAACATATGGAAATATTGTGTATATTTTATTGCATTTGTACTTCTAAGCATAATGACGTTTTGTGAGTTGTGCATGTCTTTTCAGAAATAATCTGCAGCATATATTACATAATGCTTCTCCTTGTGAAAATGTAAACACAGGTCTCTCTGCATTCTTAATCAACATTCTGAATGATTTCTTATTGTATACAGTACCATATGTCTGCAAACACTGTCACAGTCATCCACTTTATATGGTGGAATTGTGTGTATGGGTTTAAAATAATTTCAGATTTTTTTTTCACGTCTTTTACATTTTCTTAAATGGCATTTTATTTGTATCATTTTCAATATATTCATATATTAAAAAAATATTTTCAAGCTGTTCAGGTGAAAAGTAATTGTATCTTACTTTTTTCCATTGTGATGTATAATGAAGAGATTGTGCAAATGTTTCGGATAACTTTTAGGACCAATTTTCTGGAATAGAAGGACCAATGTTAATATATACAGTACATACATACATTCTCACACACACACACACACACACACACACACACACACACACACACATATATATACAGTGAGGAAAATAAGTATTTGAACACCCTGCTATTTTGCAAGTTCTCCCACTTAAAAATCATGGAGGGGTCTGAAATTGTCATCGTAGGTGCATGTCCACTGTGAGAGACATAATCTAAAAAAATTTACAATGTATGATTTTTTACTATTTATTTGTATGATACAGCTACAAATAAGTATTTAAACACCTGAGAAAGTCAATGTTAATATTTGGTACAGTAGCCTTTGTTTGCAATTACAGAGGTCAAACGTTTCCTGTAGTTTTTCACCAGGTTTGCACACACTGCAGGAGGGATTTTGGCCCACTCCTCCACACAGATCTTCTCTAGATCAGTCAGGTTTCTGGCCTGTCGAAACACGGAGTTTGAGCTCCCTCCAAAGATTCTCTATTGGGTTTAGGTCTGGAGACTGGCTAGGCCATGCCAGAACCTTGATATGCTTCTTACAGAGCCACTCCTTGGTTATCCTGGCTGTGTGCTTCGGGTCATTGTCATGTTGGAAGACCCAGCCTCGACCAATCTTCAATGCTCTAACTGAGGGAAGGAGGTTGTTCCCCAAAATCTCGCAATACATGGCCCCGGTCATCCTCTCCTTAATACAGTGCAGTCGCCCTGTCCCATGTGCAGAAAAACACCCCCAAAGCATGATGCTACCACCCCCATGCTTCACAGTAGGGATGGTGTTCTTGGGATGGTACTCATCATGCTTCTTCCTCCAAACACGTTTAGTGGAATTATGACCCAAATGTTCTATTTTGGTCTCATCTGACCACATGACTTTCTCCCATGGCTCCTCTGGATCATCCAAATGGTCATTGGCAAACTTAAGACGTGCCTGGACATGTGCTGGTTTAAGCAGGGGAACCTTCCATGCCATGCATGATTTCAAACCATGAAGTCTTAGTGTATTACCAACAGTAACCTTGGAAACGGTGGACCCAGCTCTTTTCAGGTCATTGACCAGCTCCTCCCGTTTAGTTCTGGGCTGATTTCTCACCTTCCTTACGATCATTGAGACCCCACGAGGTGAGATCTTGCATGGATCCCCAGGCTGAGGGAGATTGACAGTCATGTTTAGCTTCTTCCATTTTCTAATGATTGCTCCAACAGTGGACCTTTTTTCACCAAGCTGCTTCGCAATTTCCCCGTAGCCCTTTCCAGCCTTCTGGAGGTGTACAATTTTGTCTCTAGTGTCTTTGGACAGCTCTTTGATCTTGGCCATGTTAGTAGTTGGATTCTTACTGATTGTATGGGGTGGACAGGTGTCTTTATGCATATAAAAAATATAAAAAATATACATTTTAAAGGCAGACTAACAGGTGTTTGAGGGTCAGAATTCTAGCTGATAGACAGGTGTTTAAATACTTATTTGCAGCTGTATCATACAAATAAATAGTTTAAAAATCATATATTGTGATTTCTGGATTTTTTTTTTTAGATTATGTCTCTAATTGCAAGTTAAAACCAAACAGAACTTTTGCTATGTTTCCACACGGACAGGTTTAATTCCTAGATGTGTGCAGATTGTGTGTGTGTGTGTGTGTGTGTGTGTGTGCGTGCATACGTATATGAGGTAATATAGGTCTAAATGAGCTATAAGAGAATTTTAGATTTGTTAAAAAACAAATACAAATTTGTGTTTTCAGTGATTTATTTTGTTTGGACTTTCTCTTTAGGAGTGGATCTCTAATGTGCGAGGAAGCTCAATCAGCTCTCAGGGGAACCACATTAAATCTAGCTGCAGCCTCCTGGCCTTCAACACCGACCAGGCCGGCAAGTTCCTATTTCTTTTTCTTTGTCAGTTTAATATAACTGGTAAATACAATAGCAGACAGGTGGAGAACAGAATATGTGCTGGTGTTTTAAGTATTTATGTTTTAAGTTTAAGTTCAGAATTAAACAATTCAATTCAATTCAATTCATTTTTATTTGTATAGCGCTTTTAACAATGAACATTGTCTCAAAGCAGCTTTACACAGATAATGTGGTGATTAAATGTAAATATGTTCTTTGTAAGTATGTTTGTCCCTGATGAGCAACTGTGGCAAGGAAAAACTCCCCGAGATGGCATAAGGAAGAAACCTTGAGAGGAACCAGACTCAAGAGGGAACCCATCCTCATCTGGGTTGCACCAAATGTCCATTTGAAGCATATATGCAAAGTTGCGGGGTACAGTGATGATGATCAGAAGCAAACTGCACTCCCGAGTCAGTGCAGCAGACCGCTGACACCAACTACAGTCCAATCCGTCCTCAAAAGCACCTGTTCTACTCCGGAATTACATGGAACCACCCAAGGTGTTGATGAGAGACCGTCCCGAGCTGCACAGAAGTGTGAAGATCCACGGAGGGAGAGGGGCAGGAACAGTGGTCACTGGAGCCTCAGGAGCATGTTTAACTCGACCGAGAGAGAGAGAGAGAGAGAGAGAGAGAGAGAGAGAGAGAGAGAGAGAGAGAGAGAGGGTGACGGGAAGAGAAGGATATGGATTATTAAGTGTAACTATTGGTGTATGAAAGTTAATGTCACTGTGCAGTTTGGACTCCGGCAAGACTCGCTATGGCAGCATAACTAAAAGAGAGAACCAGAAGGTAACACAGACATGAGGGATCTCTGGGATAAGAGACGACCCACCACACCACCGTCAACAAACCTGAGTGAACGTGTGAATGTGAGGGACGACAGCATACAAATATACCAGTTCACCAAACACTCTATATCCATGCCTCCAGATCTGTGCCTTTACCTAAGAAAATCTACTGATAAAAGGCTTGACTAAATAAATAAGTTTTCAACCTCGACTTGAACACTGAGACTGTGTCCGAGTCCCGAACACTGATTGGAAGGCTGTTCCATAACTGTGGGGCTTTATAAGAGAAAGATCTGCCCCCTGCTGTAGTCTTCATTATTTGAGGAACCAACAGATAGCCAGCACCTTTTGATCTAAGTAGGCGTGGAGGATCATACTGGTACAGAAGTTCACTCAGATACTGCGGTGCGAGACCGTTAAGTGCTTTATCGTCAGTAGTAATATTTTATAATCAATGCGAGATTTGATTGGGAGCCAGTGTAGACTAATTAAAACAGGGGTGATGTGGTCATATTTCCTAGATCTAGTGAGGACCCTTGCTGCTGCATTCTGGACTAACTGAAGCTTATTTATGCACTTACCGCACACCCAGACAGTAAAGCGTTACAGTAGTCTAATCTAGAAGTAACAAAAGCATGAACTAGTTTTTCTGCATCCTGCAACGACATCATATTTCTAATCTTAGCAATATTTCTAAGGTGAAAGAAGGCGATTCTGGTGATATTATTCACGTGAGACTCAAAGGAAAGACTCGGGTCAATAATCACACCAAGGTCTTTGACAGCCGTACATGCTGAAACAGAAACACCATCCAGAGATGCTACATAATCGGAAAGTTTATTTCTAGCTGCATGTGGTCCTAGTAAAAGTACTTCCGTCTTATCTGAGTTGAGCAGAAGAAAGTTATTAAGCATCCACTGTCTAATGTCCTTTACACACTTCTCAACATTGTTAAGCTGATCTCTCATCTGGCTTTGCTGAAATATACAGCTGTGTGTCATCAGCATAGCAATGGAAGCGAATCCCATGTTTATGAATGATTTCACCAAGAGGCAGCATATATAAAGAGAAAAGCAGTGGGCCCAAGACAGATCCTTGAGGAACACCAAACTTTACCTCATAAAGTGTGGAGAACTCACCATTTACATCCACAAACTGATAGCGATCAGTCAAATAAGACCTGAGCCAAGAGAGAGCTGTTCCCTTTATTCCTACAACGTTCTCAAGTCTAGCAAGCAGTATAGTGTGATCAATGGTGTCAAAAGCTGCACTAAGGTCGAGCAAAACAAGTAAGGAGACAAAACCCTGATCAGAGGCCAATAACAGGTCATTTACCACCTTAACTAGCGCCGTCTCTGTGCTATGATGAGGCCGAAATCCTGACTGATACATTTCAAAAACGTTATTCATAAGCAGATGTGAGCATAGCTGCTGTGCTACAACCTTTTCTAAAATTTTGGATATAAAGGGGAGATTTGATATCGCTAACAATGTTAGTCTGAACATTTTGCTGTAATCATAAAGACCATCCTGCACCTTCCAGGACTCTTATGATCAATGTGGTATTCTGTTCAACACACTGTACAGTTTCACTATATAGTATACAGTTACAGAAGAATACAGAAGAGTAACTGAAATGTAATAGATGCATATATTAAACTTGGGTTTGGTTTCTGCCAAAGTTTCTCATTTCAGTTTCTAAAAGTTTCTAAATGTTGTTACTAGTCACTTTGTCTATTATCTATCTGTTACTTGTCTATTGTTAAAAATACTGCACAATTAAAATGAATTCAGTGAAGAAAATAATGAGTAAATTTAACTAAAGGTATTGTGTTGGTTTTGGTTACTTTCTCTTGTTCTGGAAGGGCTCCACAAATAAAACACTCACCCTATCATCCATCAAAACTGCTGAATATACCATAGCTATTTGTAGCTGGAGGTCTAGAGAGCAGAATTGGCCATTCTTTCTGGATAGGAGGGAGAAACTCTCTAGCATGTCCACCTCTGTGTTAATGATGGGTAGTGACTCGCATTAACAGCATGTGACTAAACTGAATATGTAACATTGTGTGCTGGCTTAAATCTGTGTAGAGTCATTTTATTTGAAATGCAGTCCAAAATAGCCTTATTTTTCCTACACTTGGGAAGAAAATTTTCCACACTGACGCAGCACAACGTTTCTCCAGAACCCTGGTGCTTCATAAAACAACATAGAGCTACATCACACAACATAGAGCTGAATAACAGGGCTAAAGTACAGTTGTGTTCAAAATTATTCAACCCCCAATGCTGTAAATGGTTTTAGGGAATTTAGTGTACATTTGTAATTGTATTCAGAATGAAATCCTACAAGGACTTCTTAAAGAACCATATGCAACTAAAATGACATCAATTAGTTTTGTAATACAGTAGTAAATGTTTCTTTTGTGAATTCTTCATTGACATAATTATTCAACCCCTTAAAGACTACCACTCTGAAGAACAGAGGTTCAATGAAGTGTTTTCAATCAGGTATTGAAAACACCTGTGGATATCAGGGAGCAGCAATAAAGCCTAATAAGCACCAATTAGGCAGCTTTAAAATGACTGTGATACTCAGCTCCTTCTAGACATTTACTGGTGTGGTTACAAACATGGTGAGGTCAAGAGAATGGTCCAGGAAGACAAGAGAACAGGTGATTACTCTTCACAGGAAGGGCAATGGCTATAAGAAGATTGCAAAGATGTTAAACATACCAAGAGACACCATAGGAAGCATCATTCGCAAATTCAAGGCAAAGGGCACTGTTGAAACGCTACCTGGTCGTGGCAGAAAGAAGATGCTGACTTGACTGCTGTGCGCTACCTGAAGCGTAGAGTGGAGAAAAGTCCCCGTGTGACTGCTGAGGAACTGAGAAAAGATTTGTCAGATGTGGGTACTGAAGTTTCTGCTCAGACAATACGGCGCACCCTGCGTAATGAAGGCCTCCATGCCAGAACTCCCAGGCGCACCCCCTTTCTGTCCCCAAAGAATAAGAAGAGTCGACTGCAGTATGCCAAAAGTCATGTGGACAAACCACAGAAGTTTTGGGATAGTGTTCTGTGGACTGATGAAACAAAATTAGAACTGTTTGGGCCCATGGATCAATGCTATGTTTGGAGGAGGAAGAACAAGGCCTATGAAGAAAAGAACACCTTGCCTACTGTGAAGCATGGCGGGGGGTCAATCATGCTTTGGGGCTGTTTTGCTTCTGCAGGTACTGGGAAGCTTCAGCGTGTGCAAGGTACCATGAATTCTCTTCAGTACCAGGAGATATTGGATGACAATGTGATGCAGTCCGTCACAAACCTGAGGCTTGGAAGACGTTGGACCTTTCAACAGGACAATGATCCCAAGCATACCTCCAAGTCCACTAGAGCATGGTTGCAGATTAAAGGCTGGAACATTTTGAAGTGGCCATCGCAGTCACCAGACTTAAATCCGATTGAGAACCTCTGGTGGGACTTAAAGAAAGCAGTTGCAGTGCGCAAGCCTAAGAATGTGACTGAACTGGAGGCTTTTGCCCATGATGAATGGGCGAAGATACCCGTAGATCGCTGCAAGACACTTGTGTCAAGCTATGCTTCACGTTTAAAAGCTGTTATAACTGTAAAAGGATGTTGTACTAAGTACTAAGATTGAATGTCACTTGGGGGTTGAATAAAACTGATAATGATGTGAGCTCAGAAAAGACATTTGTGGTTATTTCATTATAAATGTTATGTTATATTTGTCTGACCTACACGTGCCTCTTTGATTTAATTGTAAGCAGGATGACTGAATGATCATAATCAATGTCAAACCGACCAAAACAATCAATTTCAGTGGGGGTTGAATAATTTTGAACACAACTGTATGTTGTCCTCGCCACAAAAAGTGCATCGTGTGCAACCAGTGCAAACAGTGCAGACAAAAGACCAGACAATACAAAACAGTGTGGGACATATACACAAAACACCTAATAGCACCACCAGTAAACCTACTGTATAATATGTCACTAGTTTCAGAAGATATGGCACAGTTTTATTCCTTATTGGCCCTTTACTTCCTTTTATGCTGAATTTTTAAAGCTAGAATGTGTTTGCTGGATTTCTATTAAAACGAAAAAAAGAATGTATCTAATAATCAGGGATCTTTTTTGGTCCTTACCTTTTTTTCCTCTGCTCCTTTTTTGAAGGTGGTGGGATGGTGGGGCTTTGCTCAGTTGAACCCGGACCTGATGGCAAATGGACAGTAACGCAAATTCCCTGTCATGCAGGTAAGATGCCCAGTAAAATAATGTTCTTTGCTTATATTTGCAAACCTGTCTTAATGTTCTATTTAATTGAACCAGCGATTTTTATAATATTGAGTATTTTCATATTTCTTGTTTTGCCCAAAGGTTTAGTGGGGTTCAAATGTCAAGGCTCTCTCCTGGTTTTTCCCTTAGTAAAGGAGCTTGCGTTATGTGCAGGTGCACTGTGATGTTGAAACTGTCAATAAACTGCCACCAGTGGGTGAATTAGTGTCCACAAACATTTGGCCATATAGTGTATGTATATATACGGGTGGAAACATGATGCTTAAAAGAAACTCCAGTGGCTGTGTTTTGCTTTGGGAGGAGTTTTTGTTCCACTTTAATTATTAAAGTTAATACAAAGCAAATTAATACAAAGTTACACTCCCTCAGTCCACATGGCACAATGATTCACTGAATGGTTTGTTGAGCACAAAAATTATGTAAATCATATATTGTGGCAATCTCAGTAACCAGATCTCTCACAGATAAACAGCTATGGGAGATTCTGGTAGCTGATTTGTTGATTTGTTTGTTAACACAGATGTGTTTCTGTATATACTTCACACTAAACCCCTTCTTCCTTTCTTAGACCAGGTGACTGATCTGGATTTCTCCCCATTTGATGACAATCTCTTGGCCACCTGCTCGGCTGATGAGACGGTAATGCCTGTGCTGCTTCGGTTTTTGTTTAATTTTATTTATTGCAATGTAGACAAGACACACATATACACCAATCTTCACATTGGTAGCCTGAACATAAAAATAAAAATGAATTCAAACGACAAGGAAATAAATATGTTAAGTAATACAGTAACAGGCATACAGTATTTTGCATTTAAATTTTAAAAAGAACTGAGCAGTGAGGATATCTCGTATAAAGCATTTTATGCAGTCCTATAAAGTATTTCACTGCATGTCGTCCTCTGTATGTATGTGTATGTGACGAATAATGATTTGATTTGATTTGATTTGATTTGATTTGATTTGATATCTTCTATAGCTAGTATGAGTATGATCTCAGACTAGTGGAGACTGGTGTCAATAATTACACCAAGTATTTTTACTACTCCTCACCTACATGCTGTAATTAAAAGGTCATCAAGAGTTACTTTATAATCTGAAATCTACTTCCTGTTGTTTCTTGTTGAAAGTTAAACAAGTAACAAGATGAGGTCATTTACTTCATTAATTAGTGCTTCTCAGTGCTATGTTGAAGCCCAAGGTGATGAACTATAACATTATAATGTTAAAATGTATATTTGATATTCACAAAATTTTCTAAACACAGTTATATTTTAAGGATTTTGGGGTACATGGGAGTTGTTAGAGTTGTTGGCTCAGTAAGTCGAGCTAGGGGAGGAGACGCAGATATGCTGAACCAATAGGCTGAACACTGTTTTGTAATTGTACTTGTTTTGACAGGCTGATTCACAAAGTCTCGCAAGCTTCTCATACCACTGTATAAAACTGAGTCTTTAAAGAATCAGAATTTAGCATTTTAGATGTTTCTATTGATTTCTTTGATCAAAATCATGCTATACTAATAAGATTTTTTATTTTTTTATTTTATTAGCTGCACTGTGGAAATGTTTGAGTTATACCCAGTGGCACAAACTAGAAAACACAAGAGCAGCATGTTACATAAGCTTAATTTAGACATTTTCTGGGGGACAGGAGGAAGCTGTGTGTAAGCATTATATGATTACAAACCGAATAGGATTTTTCTTTCCTCATTTCAAACTTTTTTATTTGCAGATAAATTAAATAAATTTTATTTTTTATGTTCAAAATTAGCAAATGTTTCTGCCAGTATAGCCAGACTATATACAACTTGAAAGTGTAGCATTAGGCCTAACAATTTTTTTATCTGGGTAAAGTAATTTTATAATAGGAAGTTTTATAATTTTTTTATTTAACATCAAAGACCAACATGATGGGACATGATGTTTCTGCAGGTAAAGGTATGGCGTGTGTTTGAGCCTGGTCAGGAGCAGCCTGTAAGTGCTAATGCATCTTTAAGCCCTGGTGAAGGAAGGCTGGAGCTGGTGCTTTTTCATCCTGCTGCTGCAGGCTTGCTGGCGGTCGGCTCAAGCAGGGGCGTCCAGGTCTGGGATACCAGCAGAGACAAAGCCCTGGCAGGTAAATGCACAGATTTAACTAGTCACATCTTACAATCTCTAAAAGTTAGTATATATGATTTCATTACTAAAGACTAAAGCAATTTTACAGCAAATCTACAGCAGCACTTGAGCATTGTGTCTTCGTGGTCTCTGTTCTGGACTGTCTTATTTCTGTTCTGTCTGTATGTTTAATTTGTCCTTGTTTTGATTGGCATAGCCTCTGGTTGTTTCCAGGGCTGATTTTACAGTCCTCTGGGGTCTGAGCTGGAGCAGGTGAGGTAAAAGATTGAAGCCGAGTGGCTGTTTGATCCTGGCACCATGATGGCTGCCTCTCACTGCTGCCACCTACTGGCCCTCCATCTCTCACCACATTTTATTCTCTTTTCACACCATTTCTCATAACTTGTGTGGATCTCCTGCTTAGTATGTGTTTTTTATTATGTCTCCTTACAGACTTTGTTTTGCTATTCAGTGATAAGAGCTCACATTTGTTTGATTTATTCACGGGTTTTGAGTGTGCTTGGGACTAGTGCTTGGCTGTGCCCACTCAGTCTACAGCTTTATGAGATGTGGCCTGCCAGAGTATATGTTTAACTCACCATCCATAACACACATTTGCCAGGCTGTGTTCACAATGCATCTTCACTCCTGCTGTTCCGTGTGTGTAATTGTGTGTGTGTGTATGTGTGTATGTGTGTGTGTGTGTGTGTGTCTTCCCAATGTGTCCTGTGTAAAGTTTGCATATTTTCTAGTAGCTGCATTGTCTGTAAAGCAAATCGTTGCCTTTTGAAATGCACTAAGGATGGTCAAGCAACTGACATGGTTTTTCTTGATTTTGATTGATATAAACTTCTATCTTCACATTAATGGTTACAGCTAGATACTAAAATAATAATAAATTCTGAAATCCTCAGCACTTAATACGAACAATATCACCTGACAAATGATAAAGTGTACATAGAGTATGAAGTCATGTCTGGCATTAACGTCTCTTTAAGTCTATACAACAGAGAGAAATGCTAAACTTTAAACCGTATGTGATGGCTGATCATCATTAGTGTGGGTAATAACAATCAAGTCATTTTCAGTTTGATCTAAGTACCATCTTTCATTTATTAAATGTGTGTGTGTGTGTGTGTGTGTGTGTGTGTGTGTGTGTGTGTGTCTGTATGAGACAGTTCTGGAGCAGCATATGGAGCAGTTGCACAGTCTGGCCTGGAAAGAGGACGGCTCCCTTTTGGCCTCCACCTGCAAGGTGACTCTATGTTTTTGTAAAGGATGTTAATTAAAATTAATACTGATATCTAACCAATGTAGCAGCAGCATCATAATATCCAATACCAAAATCACACTGCGACACACAGAGCAACATCCACCATTAACCACTCTAGGCCCAATTATTTGAAGAGCCCCAATGGCCTACATAGAATGTAAGCTGTGTAAAACACGCTTCTTATAAGTACAGGAAACCATTCGGCAGGTTTATCATCAATGATCTAAAGAAACACAAGACATTAAAAGGAGAGAAAATGCAATTTAGCAAAGCTGAGTTACACACACGTTCTTTTTCATCAACATCATCATTTGAGTGAAAAATGAAGAGTTTTTACAGAGGAAAGGATGAGAGAATCCAAGAGATTTGTAAATGGTGAATATAGAACAAGGCTCCATCATTTGGTACCAGGCTGCAAAAAAAAAAAAAAAAAAAGTTAACATTTTTTATTTTATTTCCGTTTTATTGACTTGCGCATATTTTGAAAGATGACACACTTGTTTTAGTCACAGTTTTGTGGCTAGGCATCTATAAATTAAGCTTGTAGTTGTTACATTTTCATTATATATGTAATATTTAAATTAATAATCAAACCATATAATATGTATAAAAGTAATAAAATATGCACATTATTGTGTTTAGTTATGTGTTTCACCCCAAACACCCAACTGGGCCCCTGGAAAAATGGTCTTGTTTGTAACTGGTCCATGTTACAGACTGTGTGTTGTTTTTTATGTAAAGCTGTGATGAATCAGTTCAAACCCTCACCCTCATTCCAAACTCACCTGCGGTTAATTATAAGAGCTCTATTAATTGCTCGGTTTCATACAGGTTAGACAGAATCATTTTATTAAGTCATATGTATAGTTGAGCCAAGTATCCTTCCTTAACAAATAAACAAATTCTTATTTCAGAGAAACAAAACGCTGAAATGTTCAGACATTAAAAAACCAGCTACCAGATTTAAACCCCAAAACACATCCAGGTGTCTGTCTAACAAGATCACACACTTTGAGATGTGTGTGCCTCCTGTATACTAATGAACTCTTTACTCCACTAAAGGAGAACTGAGCTAATAGAGATCCTCAGCTGCTCGTCTGTTTCACACTTACAAACCAAACCCTGTTACATAGAATTTATATTATGAATATTAATGCTGCTTATTTTGCCAGATGACCAGATGTGAGTGTGACAGTGCAAGTATACCAAAGATAAAAATGTATAAATTAGTGAAGAATGTGGATTTTGTCTACTCCTTTTAGTCAAAATTAGACAAATTAGACCGTATGCAGCTTTGAGTTTAAAGCTAATACAACACGAATTATGTAATTTTTCATTCTGTGTTTGCAAATTTTGATGCGTTACAGTGACTGTAATACCATTTTTAACAAAACAACTGTTTGAAACATTGTTGTATTAGCAGAATATTTGTATATATAATATAAATACACTTTTCATACTTTTGTGAAGAACACGTAAGTTAGAAAAGGCCGTCTGAACAGTAGACGAGAAATAAAACAGAGGACAGAACAGTACAGAACAGAAATGGTTTGTGATCAGTATGATATAATCATTCATATAATATTCATTATTAACATTTGCTTTAAATGGTTTGTGCTACTTTTTGTGTTTACATACTGACTGCAGAATGTAAAGTGCTGTTTCACTGTGTTGCCAGTAGAGCTCACCAGAGTATCTGTTTTGCAGGCTGTTCTCCTCAAACTCAGTGTAGATGGTGTCTTCAGCAGATCAGAGTAGCAGTGTGTAGATGAGACAATTGCTCGTCTTTGTTTTGCACAGAGAAATGGAGATTGAGTACATAGCCATTTTCTAATGATCACATTTGAATAGGCCAGAGTCGATCAGGTGTTAGAGAGGGTTAAACATTGAGCTTCCAAACTCCAATGAAAATATTATACAAATATAGTAAAAAAAAAAAGACCATGTATGCTGTATGAAATTTGCCCAGCTCTTACCCTCTGTTCTGCATCTGTTGCTTTACGGGATTAAATGTTCAGATGCTTAAAATGTTTATAAATTGTAGTCTTCTTGGCTATTTATTCTTCTTTTTTCTTTCGGCTTCTCCCATTAGGGGTAGCCACAGCGGCTCATCTGTCTCCATACCCCCCTGTCCTCTACATCTACATGTCTACCTGCATGTCTTCCCTCACTACATCCATAAACTTCCTCCTTGACCTTCTTCTTTTCCTCCCTCCTGGTGGCTCCATCCTCAGAATTCTCCTACCAATATAACTCATGTACCTCCTTTGCACATGTCCAAACCATCTCAATCTCTCTTCCCTCACCTTGTTTTCAAAACATCCTACATGCGCTGTCTGTCTGATAAACCCTTTTCTAATCCTGTCCATCGTCGTCATTCCCAACGAAAACCTCAACATCTTCAGCTCTGCTACCTCCAGCTCCACCTCCTGTCTTTTACTCAATGCCACTGTCTCTAAACCATACAACATCGCAGGTCTCACCACAGTCCTATAAACATTCCCTTTCATTCTTGCTGATACCCTTCTATCACAAATCACTCCTGTCACTCTTCTCCACCCACTCCACCCTGCCTGCACTCTTTTCTTCACTTCTCTAACACACTCTCCAGGAACTACCTAAACTCCTCCACCATCTGTCCTGCTTGTGCCTTGTTCCACATGTCACCTCCACCATGCCGCCTGTGGAGCGTTTCAAGCCTTTACCTCACCTCATTTGTTGAAAAAGCATAGAATTATGACCTCTGTAATGCAAAAGAATGATGCAGTAGCCAATTTCTTCTGGTCCAGTCAGTGGTTTAGTGCTTCATATGACAGCATGTAACCCATGCATACAGCAGCCCTGCTTTAATTCAACCAATTACTGTTAGAGCCAAACAGGAAATAATTAGTGAGCCTCCTTATTAGGGCTGCTGCTATCGATTTTTTTTGTAATCAATTATTCCATCTATTAATTGAGTATTTGGATTTGCTTTAAATAGTTTCTTTTTTCAAGACAAATCCTAAATAAGAGCCATTAAGTGCATTTAATTGCCATATTACATCAAAATACAAATTGTGTTTAAAAAATGGCTGTTTAGAGTAGGTTATGGAAAAATATGATTTTAATGAAACTCATTATTCTTCTTACTCGTGTATTTATTAATTGAATCTTGCACAGTATCATGATGTGGTATTGTTGTCTCCGGGAAAAGCTGCATTAAATTTTACACGCACTAAATCCTTGTATTTATCACCAGTTTTAAACACCTCCACTTCACTTCCTACTCTACACAGCCATGGGGGACGTTTTTTTAAAGCACTGTATATAAATAAAAATATTAAAATCTATTTCAAATAATTTCAAAAACAGTAGCCATGCTTTATGTTTTAGTTTGAAATGATCCCAAACTTTAGAAACTTCCTGTTGAGTTCTTTGGACTGAATCTTTTCCTCAACCCTCGCTGTTTTCTTCTCGGTCCTTAATTGATTCATTTTTGCAGCATCTTCTGTGTTACAGAGTTTAGTGGGTGGTGCATCATTGATAATGGTCCGTGGGAAACACAGTGCTCCGTGTGGCCTCAAATGGACTAAATGAAGCATCAGGGGCAAATTTCCTGATGTGAAGCTATGCTGATTTCTCCCAGTTTAGCCCCAGTACGGATATCATAAAATGGAAATACATTACTTTAAATGAACAGATAATGTACACACTGTTTTATAAACTATAGAATTATAGCAATTCAGTGAAGCAGCTTTGTAAAAATACACAGATTCAGCATAGACATTTTACATTGTTTCCTAATCAGCAAGCCAGAGGTGACAGTGGCAAGGCTAAACTCCCTGAGAGCGTATGACAGAAACCCCAGAAACCAAACTCAAAATGGAATCCATCCTCATTTGGGTGATGCAGAATAGTGTGATTATAAATCATATTCCTCTTTGTAGTTCTGTAATTCTCTACACTCTGTTGTGTATTATACAGTCAAAATGCAGCAGGAAATGAATTTGTTCGAGTAAGGTCCTTTGATACAGTATCATTTTTCACCACTGTAAATATCTACCCAGAATACCATGCAGTCTGCGTTACTGAATGTGAACACTGTTCAATGTATATTGTACTGTTGTGTTATTGTAGAACAGAATTTGTTCACAGTTCAGGTTACTTCTGAATAATTGATTCGTTTTTGGAAATAAATATAACCCTAATGCAATGTATTGTTTTGCTTTAGCTTAAAATGTCTAATTTCAGTGCTAATATTTTTCACAATTCGAAAACATATTTTTTAAAAATTCAGCAAAATAAAATTGTGTTTTGCATTAAATTTTAATGCATATGTTCAGTTAGAATTTGCAAACATACAGCTTGCTAAAAATAAAATCATCGAGGAGTCTGGAAGCATCTGCATACCAGCTTGCCTTCATTTAAACCACAGGCTTCAGCAACAGAAGCATCACTGCAGGCTGTTTTACATTAGACAAACCACTTCAGAATGCTGTGGCACTGTTTCTGTGTTAGATTAGAGATGTTTGGAGATATGAGTTAATTGTAGGGCAGATAACTTCATTACTACAGTACAGAAACCATCTGTAACTGAGTGAACTAAGATCATTTAACGACATGTGGCACTGTGAAGTAAAAATGACTGAAATGAGGGGAAAGAAAAAAGGATAAGTAAAACAGGAAAGCGAGAGAAACGTGACACTACATCACAGACCAGCTCGAGAGGTTCTGGCCTTTGCTGTGCTAGATTGTAATTGAACTGAATAGACCCTTTCTTTAAATACAATTTTTTTCCTTTTCACTAAAGAAAGCAGAGAGAGCAGTTAAATTGGGCACAGGCCAGAAAAAAGGTCTCATGACAGGCTTCATTTGGAGGTGCAGAGACGCATATTTTATGGATTTAGCCATGTGGTTTTTGTAGATGAGGACTGCTGAGAGTTTAAGGCTTGTGTAAGCTCATGGCTGATTGTATGTTTGTTAGGCTATCTTTTATTTTTCTGGGAAAACAGGATAAATAACTGCTTTTTAGTCCTTCTGTGAGTTTTAGTTACAAACTGAGAAGACTTTTTATATGCTTTATTCTGCTGATAATTATTAAGTTTCAGTGGAACTGCTAAATAAGTCATGGTAGTTATTTAAATACTTTCCTCATTACACCACTTAACTTTTGACCATTTAGCACACAGTCAACTCCACCTTGAACCAGTCTGTTGTTCCTACTGAACACTTTACTGCTGTCACACTGTCCTCATACATGTCCTGCACCATCCTCACGTACTTTTCTGACACACCTGACTTCCTCATACAATACCACAACTCCTCTCTTGGCACTCTGTCATACGCTTTCTCTAAATCCACAAATACACAATGCAACTCCTTCTGTCCTTCTCTATACTTCTCCATCAACATCCTCAAAGCAAATAATGCGTCTGTGGCGCTCTTCCTTGGCATGAAACCATACTTTTGCTCACAGATGGTCACCTCTTCTCTCAGCCTGGCTTCCACTACTCTTTCCCATAACTTCATGATGTGACTGATCAACTTAATTCCCATCTAGTTACTGCAGGTCTGCACATCTCCCTTATGCTTAAAGATCGGTACCAGCACACTCCTTCTCCATTCCTCAGGCATCCTCTCATCTTCCAAAATGTTATTACACAATCTGGTTAAAAAATCCAATGCCATCTCTCCTAAACATCTCCACGCTTCTACCGGTATGTCATCTGGTGCAACCGACTTTCCACTCTTCATCCTATTAATTGCTGCTCTCACTTCCTCCTTACTAATCCTATCTACATCCTGCTTCACCAACTCCACATCATCCAACCTTCTCTCTCTCATTTTCCTCATTCATCAGCTGCTTAAATATTTCCTCCATCTTCTCAACGCACTCAACAACAAATACAATTAATTTGAATGTAAAATTGAATTTACTAATTAATAATCACAGAATTCAGTGTCCCCTAGATGAAAATAGGATCTGCATCTTCTTTATATTGTCTAGGGAGTGTTTCTTAGCCACTGCCTCTGGCTTGTCCATCAAGGATACATTTATAAAATGTGATGGGATAATGTCTGTTGGTATAATATTTGGTATACAAACAGTTACTTAAGGTAAAGGAAGGCTAACCGCAAGTCCTTTCAGTTGCATGCACTACTGCTGATACATCAATTTACCTATTGTAAAATGTTACACATTTTTTTTCATGCTTTGGCAACGTCAAGCATCTTCAGAAATTACAAAACTACAACAACACTTTTACTGCATCAGTTTGAACTTTTTTCCACACTGGTAACTTTATGTATTTAGCCACTTCACTTTAGTCACTTTAATTTTCCATTCAAGGGAAAGTCACATCAATTTCAAATCAAATCAAATCAAATTTTATTTGTCACATACACATACATACAGAGTACGACATGCAGTGAAATGCTTTGTACGACTGTCCGGCATGAGGGAATAGGATGGGGAGAAGAATTAAAACAAAGAAAAAAGAAAGCAGATAAATAAAGTGAATAAACTATGTAAAATACAAAATATATAAAGATATAAAGATGTATATAGGAAAAAGTCTATATACAGGGTATGCTTATGGATACAAGGTGCTTATGTACAGTAAACAGTAATCACATAAGGTGGTTGATGTGATTGTCTTTAAAGTGACCGTGTGCAGTGTGGTGTGGTATAAAGCGCACTGTGCTGTGCAAATCCACAGTTTAAGTGACAGTCTAGAGAAGTGTTGTAGTGCGAAAAGAAAAATATTTGCAGAAGTGTGATGATGGATAGAGTGACCAGCTTTTAGATCCTGGGTGTTTCCTGGTTTAAACTCCGAATGGCCTGCAGGAAGAAACTCCTCCTCATTCTCTCTGTGTTTGCCTCCAGGGAGCGGAAGTGATTTCCTGAACGCAACAAAGAAAATAGTTATTTTTATATTTTTATATATTATACATTTATTTTCAATTCAATTGTATTTCTACAATACTTTTAAGAAGAAGACTTTACATATACTTTTCAAGCTTATTAGGTGTGTCAGCCATGATACAGCTCCCTGGAGCTGATAGGGTTGAGGTATAACCGTGCTGTTTGTGTCCAATAAAGAAATCACAATAGAGAAAAACTTACTGAAAAGTAAGGCACACATCTTTAGAGAAACTAGGCTCAAACTAAAAGCCACTGGATTACATAGGATACTGTAAATGAGATAAAAAACAAACAGTACTAAGTCTGTGTACAAAGGATGTTTGGTGTGGGCATTTTGAGAATAAAAGCCTTGACAGTGTTTATGATACAAGCTTCAGAAGGTCCTCACAAGGATAGTAAATCATACATGTATAGGTAAGTCCAGTGGCGGGCCGAGCATTTGGTACCTGGGCCTTCAGTGGAGACTTAACCGACTTAATCTACCTCTTAATACCACCACTATCACGTCACATTATAGAAACCATCAATACAAAACAAAAACTCAATATAACAACACGTGGCATTACAGAGAGGGAGGAATTTTACATATGGAGGGTACCATTTTACTACAGCAAGAAATCCAGTTAGGAAACTCCAAACCTTTACACTACCACCACAACTGTGCCACCTACATCATCTGGAGTAGTTCAGAATCAAAATGTGTCTAATAACATGACAAAAATATTAAAATGAACAAACCCTTTCCCTAGCTGAGACAAGTTGGGCGATCTCTCCTTCTCTCCTAGCTTTTCTTCAAAAATTTTTAATGTGAGGCGAATATGAAATCTAATTGGAAAAAAAAAGCTATTTCTTAAGGAGACTATGCTAGAAAAAGGCCAGCAGGACAGACTTTGCAGGCCCTTGGCAGATTAGATTGACATGGCAGCACATAGAGGCTGAAATCTGATTGGACAAAAAATCTAACATCCACATCCACATACTGGAAGCAGTGCAGTGAAGAGAAACACTATGAAATGAAGAGAATAGCTGTGGGGAATAAACTAATACAATTTCATGGAAAAAATATTAGAATTTAGGTTGTAAATGAACGTCAGTGCTTCTGATAGTGTTTAGGCCAGCAGAGATGGCTTTGTTGGCCATGACCGACCACCACTGGTCAGCTATGATCTTTTTACATTACATCCATCAATGGACTTTCACCCCTTAACCTTGCAGATCCCTCATACCTAGGAATTTTAAGTGTCTTCTCTTTGGGCTGTTTGGACTGAAAGAGGTTAACAGGGCCAGTTGTTAGACTGATTAAATATGCGCTGATTGAAATGAAAGCTGCTTTGTGGGTCTGTTGAGCTGAACTTCTAGCTTGTTTTTTAGGCTCTACAGCCTGTATAAGGGCCAGGCTTATACTGGAGCTCCAGAGACTGAGCTCTCTCCTCCCTGAAGCGGCACAGCTTGTGGGTGGGCTGCCCAGTTTTTGGAAAGACCATTTCTTTTAAACGCTTCTTTATAGAAATAAAGTCAAACTCCATTTGCTCTCAGCCATAACAGCCTAGATACACATCTCTCCCATTAAGTTTATTCAGTCATAAAAAGCCATGGCGATGTCTAAAATAGACAACCGCTTACACTGATTTTTGTCTTTCCTCTGTTTATTGTGCTCCTTTGAATAATTTTGCATGGCTTTCCTCGAGCGTGATGCTGGCATGACGTCTCTTCTCTAACCTTCTCTCTGATGAAGTGGGCGGTCAGGGTTCATACTATGTTTAACATATGTATTTCAGGGAAATGTACATATGTATTTCATTAAATATGACATAATTTTAATAACAATAAAGACCAAAAAAAGATCTATTTTCACTATTTGCATCTCTTTCTTTCTTTCTTTCTTTCTCTCTCTCTCTCTCTCTCTCTCTCTCTCTCTCTCTCTCTCTCTCTTCTCACACCCTCTCAGCTCTTTATAACTCAGTTAAACTCTTGTATTTGTCAACATTAAATATTAAGAACAAACAACAAATGAAATTTTGCTGAAAGATTTACCTAAATATAATTATGGTCTTTTTCTTACTTACTTTTTAATTAATATATTTCTTTTACAAACTGTTTTTCAGTTTCATTAAAATTAATTGAAACTATGATGCCAGGACATATGACTGCTCTGTAATACTTTAATCAAAGATCTGTCTGATTAGTAAGGCTAATCCAGATGAAGCTGTTTTTCCAGAAAAACTATACGAGCTGATAACTAATGCTGCACACTGCTGGCTTGCTCACTCACTTAGCTAACACCCAAACTCAGGCTAAATAACTGCCAAGCATCTGGCTTTTCTCTTTCATTAGTTTCTTGCCTCTTTTGACTGACCCCTGCTCTGTTTCTACCATCAAGCTGCATTTATGTGACAGTTAAATTGGGCATTATTATCTCAAAACATATTCATAAAAGAAATACAGGGATTTGTTTTGTGAGATTAAATAAAATTTTATTTAATTTGACTTGACTACATACATACATTGTTCTGTTATTTTTGGTGTGTTGAAAAAATGCAAATTCTAGTGGAAAATAACTATGATAATTATGATATATCTGTAGACATTGGTGTATTTCTTTTTGTATTGTAAAATATGAATGGGAATCCAACAGCTTTTGATTCTGAGCCCGTTAGTTAAAATGATGTATGTGTGTGTGTGTGTGTGTGTGTGTGTGTGTGTGTGTGTGTGTGTGTGTCTGGCTTTGATTAGGGCATTGTTTCAGTGACTAGTAGACATGGGTGCACTGGTCACATCCTGTTTCTATTATTGCTCGTTTCTCCTCAATCATTCGATACGTCTTTTCTGATCAGTTCTCCTCATTAACTTTGCATGTGAGGGGTCAGCCAGTGGTCACTGATCTGCTGGTTTAAACACATGAATTATATTTACAGCTCTAAAAAAGCAACTTAAAAGAATTTTGGCTATTAATGTGGACCACACTACAGAATGATTATAATTATAAGCAATGTTGAAACATATAATAGGAGCGATTTGTTCTGTTTTAGCCATTAAACTTCCTATACTCCAAGGTCAACCCAGAACAAAAAAAAACACACACTTTCCAAAGGCATGCAACCTGACCAGCAACCTGAACAGTTTGTGTTTTCACAAAAGACAGTTGGCATGACCTCCATGCTACAGGATAATATAAGAAAATATTGAACAGGACAAAAATAAAATTATGATTCTTTTGAATCAGGCATCTAGTGTGATATTTTCAAAACATTTTTAGTTGTTTCCCAAGTGGCAGTGCATGTACAATGTATGGCTAAATCTCACCTCACTTTACCACTTGCACTAGTCCTCATATTTGTTCATTTATATTATGCATTATGCTGTTGTGATTCTCACCAGCACTCTGGTGTCTGCACTGTATACCTGCCTTTATCTGTCTTCTCTTTTTTTTCCCCCCAGGACAAAAAACTGCGCATTTTTGATCCGAGAGCACAGCTGACAGCGGTCCAGGTACTGTGCTTCACTTATTTCACTAAACTGTCACTTGATTATCAGTCCAGTTGTTTTCAAATTGTTCCTGTCTAAACTGTATGCAGTGTGTGGTTATTGCACTGATTTGTATTGGTGTGCATTCTCCTCTAAATGCTCCCACTGTTGTATTTCATTGTCAAATCAGAGCAGTGCAAATGTTAGAAACAGAGTGGAAAAGGTTTTGGGTATATCTTGGAGGTGTGAAATATATCTGTGTGTGTCTGTCTGCCTTCATTATCAGCTCTCAATATACAACTGAATTGCAGTTCTAGATATTTGTTTGTACAGGCTTGTGTCTTGGTCATTTGTGTATGCCATAAGGTGTATAGGGCATTGTGATGTACCATTACTTACAGTATTCTGGGGTTCTATGACTATTCCATCAAAAGCCCGTCAAAATAGACTCAGCAGTGGTCTGCAACCCAAATGTTTGAGGCCAATCAAAGCAAACTGGATGAACAGCAGGAAGCATACAGGGTGCAGATTTAACACAATTACAGAAGGTATGGAATTCTGAGCTGCTGCAAAAGCTTTAAAAACTCTTGAGTATTGTCCCAAATGTGTGCTTTAAAGGTCACCCAGTCCCTAATGGACAATCTTTCTCTAACTGGAAAAAAGATTGATAAATGAACGCTAATATCAACTGTAAAACAGATTTGGCCTCATCAGATAATTTCCAAGAAAGCATCTAGACTCATCATGCACTCTGTACACACAAAACTTCTACAATCGCACCATGTTCAGTGGCCAAGATGTTGGACTTCTGATCAGAAAGTAGTAAAGTTCAAATCCCAGCACCACCATGCTGCCACTCCTGAGCCCCTAGTAAGGCACTAATCCTCAACTGCTTAGTTGTATAAATGAGCTAATTGCAAGTCGCTCTGCTAAGTGCAACAGTGTCTCCCAAATGCCATAAATGTAAATGAGTTGATATTCAGGGCAAACCCACACACACACACACACACACACACACACACACACACACACACACACACACACACACGCAAATAGAATTGTTAAGTTTTCCAAAAACTTTAAATCTGTGTTGTAGAGCCACTCCCACAATCTCCCACACCATACACAATCTGCATGATTAGCTCAAACTGCAGAGAACAATGGCACTGAACCCAATGTTGAAGGACAAAAGATGAAAGAACTGCCTCACCATTTGTGAGCCCACAGAGCCCATCATCCACAGTACATATCCTGATAAGAGTTCAAGTTCAGTATTCTGAGTATGCTTCCCAGTCCTATGTTTTGTATTCTTAGAGTAGTCAGTGTTAAATAAATAACTTAGTAAATAACTTGGATAGTATTGAAGTATTTGGAGTACATTTTTGTATTTAATATCTGTATTTTTTGGGGGGGGGGTTACTTTTAACTCTAGTACATTTTTGGAAAACATGCCGTTCCTTACAACTTTGAACTGAATACATGCATTTTGTAAAAAGAGAAGCTGTGGCATGACCACAAGTGTAACCCACACTTCTGGTGAGAGTGTTTGGAGTGATGGTTTTCTCACTGTGTTTCTGTAGCAATAGAAAACTTTCTTCCTATAAAGGTCTGATGTGCAGAGTATTTTATTCAAGTACAGGAACACTATCCTCTACTAATAAATTCCCATTTAGGGGAAGACTTGGTTATAGTTATCCTTTTCTAGGAAAATGTCTCACATTGTGTTTGCGAACTGGATCAAAGTCAAAAGGCAAGCTTTGGTGTTCTTTCTTTTGTATGAATGCTGGTGACTGCAAACCTACTGGACATATTTGTCACTAGGCCACTATAAATAACATACAAACAGCCCAGAAACATATTGGTCTTGTATGTGTTGGTAAAATCCTTAAAATTTCCCTGTGCACTAGTAATCCCACGGCATGACCATGAACCTGCCAAGCTACTTGTTTTGTCGGCGAGAAAAGTTGTCAATTGCTGCTTGTGTCTGCCTGAGTAAATCAACTCTGATAATGTAGCAGGAATGGGGAAATTGAACATTCCCACAGTTCAGATGAGGTGTGTGGGCCTCGTTTTTAGTTTTCACTAGGTAAAGAAAAACTTACCAAAAACAATAGTAGGCCACAGAGGATTAAACATTAGCCTTCTTCTCTTTGAGTAAATACCTGGATGTGTGTGGGGTTTTTTGCAGTCAGTTAAAACTATTCAAAAACACACACACGCACACATCAGACCAACACAATGCATGTGTGTTTTCAGAAGTGCTTTGCTGCTGACCTTTTTAAACAGACTTGATGTCTCTAATTCCAAATTTTTCTGCCGGCTTGTTATTATTTACCACACATTCATATCAAAAAGGTTCAATTTTTCTGTCATATTTGCTGTTGTTTGAAATCAGAACCAGTAGCTTTTTTTTATAACTTTTCCCAGCTCATGGTTTTTGCATTGCAGTGGCCATTTTTGAAGTCAGATGGCTACAGAGTGTGTGCTGTTTTGTTAGACACCATGTGGGACTGCTCTTTGTGAAAATTAGCACACTAAACTCTGGCCTGCCTGCATGTGTTGTGGAGGCGCTGTGCATTCCAGAGACAGAGGGAGAACTTGTGCATCATGCTTCTGTACAAAATAAGCTTTGGCAGGAAAAAAAGTTTCTGACTCAGCATCTCCAATTCCTCTCATCTCTGGTCCTGCTGTTCTTACCACTATCTTTAACACCACAGTTTCTTGAGTGCATTTAAGTTAGCTATTCACAGCCAGTTGAAGCACTAGGATTCTAATGCCTCCACCCATGGAGGCTTGAAGCTTTGGTGTGTATATATATATATATATATATATATATATATATATATATATATATATATATATATACAGCACAGATGGCCTGTTCCTTTTCAGTCAAAAGATTGGACTGGGGATGTGCTACTGCATAACAACCTCATTTTAATTTATTTTATCCATTAATTTTTTCAGAATTTATTTCCCATTAAGAAGCGCATACTGATGGTGAACATTTCATCACCCCTGCACAAAAATCTCATTGCACCTCTGTTTATATGTAACGCAATACGGACTGCTGGATAAGATGTTTAATAATGTTTCCAAGTGATGTAAAATCTCTTATATGAGGGTTTCTGCAGGAAAACGCATTGTTTTTACACTAAAAATGTCCAATATAAGCACCTTGTTTGAATGCTATATCTGAGCTTTATTAGAAAGGTTGTAATGGGCCTGATTATTAGTAGGCTCCATGACCATAACGTACTTCTTTTTCTTTCGGGTTTTCCCATTAGGGGTCCCCACAGCTGATCATCTATCTCCAAACCCCCCTGTCCTCTACATCTGCCTCTTTCAACCCAACCACCTGCATGTAGGTACCAGGTACCTATACTCCTCCACCTTCTTCACCTCTTTACCCTGCAACTGCACCACTCCACTGCCCTTCCTCTCATTCACACACATGTACTCTGTCTTACTCCTACTGACTTTCATTCCCCTTCAATTCAATTCAATTCATTTTTATTTGTATAGCGCTTTTAACAATGAACATTGTCTCAAAGCAGCTTTACACAGATAATGTGGTGATTAAATGTAAATATTTTCTTTGTAAGTATGTTTGTCCCTGATGAGCAACTGTGGCAAGGAAAAACTCCCTGAGATGGCATAAGGAAGAAACCTTGAGAGGAACCAGACTCAAGAGGGAACCCATCCTCCGGCAAGACTCGCTATGGCAGCATAACTAAAAGGGAGAACCAGAAGGTAACACAGACATGAGGGATCTCTGGGATAAGAGACGACCCATCACACCACCGTCAACAAACCTGAGTGAACGTGTGAATGTGAGGGGACGACAGCATACAAATATACCAGTTCACCAAACACTCTATATCCATGCTCCCTCCGGATCTGTGCCTTTACCTAAGAAAAAATCTACTGATAAAAGGCTTGACTAAATAAATAAGTTTTCAACCTTGACTTGAACACTGAGACTGTGTCCGAGTCCCAAACACTGATTGGAAGGCTGTTCCATAACTGTGGGGCTTTATAAGAGAAAGATCTGCCCCCTGCTGTAGTCTTCATTATTTGAGGAACCAACAGATAGCCAGCACCTTTTGATCTAAGTAGGCGTGGAGGATCATACTGGTACAGAAGTTCACTCAGATACTGCGGTGCGAGACCGTTAAGTGCTTTATACGTCAGTAGTAATATTTTATAATCAATGCGAGATTTGATTGGGAGCCAGTGTAGACTAATTAAAACAGGGGTGATGTGGTCGTATTTTACTAGATCTAGTGAGGACCCTTGCTGCTGCATTCTGGACTAACTGAAGCTTCTCTCCAGCGCATACCTCCACCTCTCCAGGCTCTTCTTAACCAGCTCCCTACTCTCACCACAAATCATAATATCGTCCGCAAACATCATATGCCATGGAGACTACTGTCTGACCTCGTCTGTCAACCTGTCCATAGCCCCTGCAAACAGGAAAGGGCTCAGAGCTGAACCTTGATGCAGTCCAAATTCCACATTGAACCAGTCTGTCGTTCCTACTGCACACTTCACTGCTGTCACACTGTCCTCATACATGTACCACCCTCACATACTTCTCTGACACACCTGACTTTCTCATACAGTACCACAACTCCTCTCTCAGCACACTGTCGTACGTTTTCTCTAAATCCACACACACACAATGCAACTCCTTCTGACCGTCTCTATACTTCTCCATCAACATTCTCAAAGCAAATAGGGCATCTGTGGTGCTCTTCCTCGGCATGAAACCAAACTTTTGCTCACATATGGTCACCTCTTCTCTCAGCCTGGCTTCTACTACTCTTTCCCATAACTTCATGTTGTAACTGATCAACTTTATTCCCATAAAGTTACTGCAGGTCTGCACATCTCCTTTATGCTTAAAGATCAGTACCAGCACACTCCTCTATTCGTCAGGCATCTTCTCACATTCCAAAATCCTGTTGAACAATCTTGTTAAAAACTCCACTGCCATCTCTCCTAAACATCTCCATGCTTCTACCGGTATGTCATCTGGTCCAACCGACTTTCCACTCTTCATCCTCTTAATCGCTGCTCTTACTTCCTCCTTACTAATCCTATCCACTTCCTGCTTCAACATCTCTACACCATCTAACCTTCTCTCTCTCATTTTCCTCGTTCATCAGCTGCTCGAAATACTCCCTTCATCTTCTCAACACACTCTCCTCACTAGTCAACACATTTCCATCTCCATCCTTTATTACTCTGACTTGCAGCACATCCTCCCCAGGTCGGTCCCTCTGCCTGGCCATTCGGTATTAATTCTTTTCTCCTTCCTTAGTGTCGAGGGTGTGAAGTCTCTTATGTTACTCTTTGAACTTATCATGGGTTTGTTGGCAAAAGTACTGGCCAGAATGAACGTTTATTTGCTGAAAATTCACCATCTGCCTTTTTATCTTTCACATTTTATAAATTCTTCACCTCCTAGTTCTCCCTGACATAGGCAGTGGTGGCTCAGTGGTTAGGGCAAAATGTAAGTGCTTCCTCTGACACATGCACTAAAACAGCATAATTTTACAGCTTAAGAGGTTCATGCTAAAAGTATATTCATGATAGGACACATTTAGACATATTCATGATAGGACAGTGGTACAGCCTCAGACTTCTGGCCAGTGGTGGTTTGTATTTTCTTGACACTGTGGCAAATGCTGATTTTGTGAGTGTACCAAATGGATATTTGAATTAAAATGATAAATGAAGTAATTGATTATTCACCATGAGTACATGAGGTCTACCCTAAATTCAGGTAAGTTCAGAAATGCTTCTGAAATGTTGGTGGAAATGTTTAAGATGTAAACATCATGCATTTTCAAAGAAATCTGATTTATTATGATATATTTCTTATTTATTTTCCAGTAAAATAATAGAATTTTTGGCCAAATCTGATATTTTTAGCTGTATAATTAGTGCGTACATGTAATGGCACACAGTGTAAACATAAGAACAGACTCACTACGAGTGTTGTCATCATCATCTCATTGTAGTGTTGAATAAAAGAAAAAACATGATTTGTCACTGTCAGCTCTGTATTTCCTGGGATTATATATATATATATATATATATATATATATATATATATATATATATATATATATGTGTTTGATTTATAAGTTAGCATCGGCAGGTAGGAAAAAAAATAAAGAGGAACTGCAGTTGTGTGTGCAGTGTATTTACGGGAATGAGGAGAAGCTGGGTAATTTGGGTGGATAAGTGAAAGCTGAAGCTCTAATCAGCGTGCATTCAACTGGTTTTATTTAGTTTGCTTGTACACTGTTCTTATGTGTGTGTGTGTGTGTGTGTGTGTGTTTGGAGAGTGTGGCACTGTAAATTATTCCTTTTGCTTTTATGTGGACATTGGTTTAGTGTTTGGGATGGCTTTATACTCAGCGTGCTCCTGTTATTTCCTGCTTAACCTTATGACCTTGATACAGTCATTACTTTTGAGACAGTTTATTCCACCACATTAACTATTGCAGTTACTCCTGCCCTCTTCTCCGCATTCAGAGCACCAGTCCATGCAGATCATCTCATCTTTTAGCTGAAATTATCACTGTATTGGAAGGAAGTAGCAGTTTGGGTGTGGTGCACATTGGCCAAAAAGGACATATGTGCCTTTTTTCCCTCGATGTATATGTGTGTGCGTGTGTGCGTGTGTGCGTGTGTGCGTGTGCGTGTATGTGTGTTTCAAATTACAGAGCTGAAAATACTCCTCATAGTTTTGGGCTGGTGCTGGCTGCAGTGATGGAGAGATGTGGTCCCTGGCACAAAGGAAGACAGGAAAGGGAATATTTTTTTGGACGCAGAGAGCCAGATTTCTCGATTTCATCGTCGGCTGCTGCTGCTTTTGGTGAAATTAGAGAGCCCCTGGAATGAATGTGAAGCAGGAAAAAATGGGCAGGGCTGAATGAAAAACATTCAGAACAGACAGAGCGGCTGCAGGGGTTTTTGGAGACACACACATGCACACACAGAGTCTAAAAAGGAGAAAACTGTTGACTTTTGACTTTGGACTGTGACTTTTTGATTGGCACTGCTGTATAGTGCACTGGAAAGAATCTGTGTTTATAATTCTGCAAAGTCTGTCAGATTTATTTGCAGCTTTTAGTAATTTCTCTGTCCAGTTTAAATTCTGTGTCCAGTTATTCCGTCTCCCTTTCTCTAGTTTAGATTCCATTTTCAGTTTAGATTCCATCTCCCTGTCTCCAATTTAGATTCCATGTCCAGTTTAGATTCTGATGCCCTGTCTCCAGTTGTTTCTGTCTCCATTTGAGATTCTGTGTCCAGTTTAGTTTCCGTCTCCAGTATAGTTTCCATCTTCAGTTTAGTTTTGGTCTCCAGTTTAGTTTTCATCTTCAGTTTAGTTTTGGTCTCCAGTTTAGTTTTCATCTTCAGTTTAGTTTACGTCTCCAGTTGAGATTTTGTGTCTAATTTAGTTCACGTCTCCAGTTTAGTTTCCGTCTCCAGTTCAGATTCTATGTCTAGTTTAGTTTCCATCTTCAGTTTAGTCTACGTCTCCAGTTTAGATTCTGTCTAGTTTAGTTTCCGTCTTAAGTTTAGTTTCCGTCTCCAGTTCAGATTCTGTGTCTAGTTTAGTTTCCATCTTCAGTTTAGTCTACATCTCCAATTGAGATTTTGTGTCTAATTTAGTTCACGTCTCCAGTTTAGTTTGCGTCTCCAGTTAAAATTCTGTGTCTAGTTTAGTTTCCGTCTCCAGTTGAGATTCTGTGTCTAGTTTAGTTTCCGTCCCCAGTTTAGTTTCCGTCTCCAGTTCAGATTCGGTGTCTAGTTTAGTTTCTGTCTCCTTTTGGATTCCATGTTCTCTGTAGTTTCCGTTTTCAGTTGAGATTCTGTTTGCCTGTGTAAAATATATTTATCTTTTCTTGAGTGTATCATCATATCTGACAGATTTGTATAAACCACACATTTAATTCTGTCCATTTATTCATCATGAGTAACTGGTATATCTAGATAATGACATCTCTATTCAGGGTAAATATTCAGGAATCTGCTGTAGACAAGCTGGCAGTGAATTACAGAGCACCACACATTCACATAGGTAGAGAAAAAACACAGTGCAGCTTTTAGACTCTGCTTCAGCCCTCTGTTTTGAAAATATTCTGTACACCCCAGCAACTTGAGACTGAAAGTGGTTTCAGTGGTTGGAGAATAAACCAGAATTTTCATTATCTCTTTGTATGTTCTGTTTTTAATTAACATATCTATTATATAGAAAAGCATTGATCACTTCTCAAAAGCATGCAAGCCAGCATCACACACCAGTCTGTATACTGCAGATGTCCTTGTTATATAACTTATTGTTGTATAAGTTATTGCTTAAGGCAGTCCAGGAGCATTTCGGACATTGAGGCATTATTAGAAATATGGGTTTTTATTAATGATTGTTTCTGTCACATATGACATTCATTATTGTCATTAGGTTTAATTTAGCATTATATATAGGTCAACCTTTCAGTTATGGAGGATCAAATCACATCCATCTAATTTAAGTGAACAGTTGGAAACATTTTAGAAACAGCTGAGACACCTGGCTTTGCTTCACAGACCCCCTGATGGTCCTTGGACCTGATGCGAAGCACAAATCTGCTAAAAAGTCAACTTTTTTAAAAACCATTGGCTTTGCTGATTCCATATAAATCCATAAACAATAAATGCTGTTTACACTCAAGGAATGTTTGGCATTAACTTGCTGTTGTGGAATGCCAATGCTGTGAAATAAGTAATATCACATCTGTAAAGCTTCACATAAAGCCCGCACAAAGTTTTAAACCCATGTCAAGGATTGCAAACAGGATGTTAGCTTTATTAATCTCTTTCACTATACAGTTTGTATCTGCTGTTACTTTAATATCTCCTGTTGTAAAGCCCTTAAACATCGCCATGGCAACCATTTTGTAGCTCTGTTTGCCAGTTGCCTTAGAATTCATGAAGGTTAAGAGCATCAAACGCATTCAGAGGGCCATTGCTCTTCATAATTATAAACATTTCAGCAGTAAAATGTCCAGTCGTCTTATAGCCTCTCGGCAGAGCCTGAGCAGGTGGTGGGTGACACACACACTCTGCTAGAAAAGCATCACAAAGCATGATAACCCAGACAGCTCCGCATAAACACACAATGACCTGGGAAGTTTATTAAGTGGATAATACATTTAATGTCAGACTGCTGTCTGAAAACCTTTTTGTAAAGGCCAGCTACCAAATTTTTTAACGTAGAAAAGCCTGAAATGTTTTATCTCATCCCACCCGCACTTATGTAAACAACAGCCTCTGAACAAATGATGGTTCCTCCATGAATCACTGCTATTAACATTATAAATGAGTGCAAATGCAATTCAGGAGTGAAAGAAGCACGTCCTAGAAAATGAAGTGGAGGAGGGAAATGGATGCAGTCTTAGTTAATCCCACACTGGATTAAGCTCGACCTGCCTGCTGCACTTCCTGTGAACCCGACACATCTGCAAGGTTCTGTTGTGCTTTATAAACCCAGACTTATGAATCAATTTAATCCCTACATATCAAATCCCTGCTGAGATAGGATTGCTCATCTCTTTTGCCTTTCATGACAAAATAAATGAGGTAGCCGATTCTGCAGCAGCACACATGTGCTTGGGCTATTTATCAGAATCAGATTTTTCCTATATACTTGACATGCAGCATACAGTATATCATTCATTTATTTATATATGTTATCAACTTTTATTCTGATCAGAGTCACAGAGAAGCTGAAGCTTATTCGAATAAAACACTAGGTACAACACAGATAGGACCACTGGATAGGACTCCAGTCCATTGCAGGGCACCATATACACATGTTCACACACCTGTTCACACCTACAGGTAATCTAGCATAGCAGATCTACCTAATTGCACATTTCTGGACTGAGAACACAGGGAGAACACATATCCTCCACATATACAATAAACTGAAACAGGACCCCTGAATGTGTCAGGCAGTAATATCACCTGCTGCACCATGCAACAGATAACACGTGACATACTGTATACTGTATACTGCATACACTCTCAGCCGGAGAGGAGGTATTTTTTACAAAGCTGGAATTTATTCCTTTTTTGATAACATTTCCTGAAGTGTTTGATTATCCTTCAGCATCCTAAAGTTCTCTTTCCTGAAGACATAGTACCGGTAATCATTTTTCCCTGTACTCTACTTTGTCTGAAAATATTCTGCTGCAAAGCACAGACACCACTGACTTTGTCAATAAACTTTTAATATGCAAGTCATTACAGAAAGCATCACCATATAAAAATTATAAATTTGACAGTGATACATTCCAGTGCTGGCTGCTAAATGACATAATGTGCTGTTTCTATATAGAAATGACAACATATTAGGACGAGTGGATTACTATAAACTTTTTTGAATTATAGCCAACGTTGCTTTAGAGTTGCATTTATAGAAAATGAGTCAACATTTCCTGATCAGATTAAAGAATTAAGGAGCACTGTGGTGTAAGTGTGTGTATAAAACAGTGCAGGGTTATTCCACAGTGCCACAGTTAAAATAAAACAGGACAGGATAAAGGTAATACAGTAGTAATTAGGGATGCACCGAATATTCGGCCACCGAAAATCTTCGCCCGAAAATGGCCCAAAAGTGCATTTTAGGTTTTCGGCCGAAAGACTTTGATCACCGAAAAAACACGGCCGAAACAGTTTGTTGTGATGACGGAAACAGAAACCGCTGCCTGCACGTGCATGTTTAAAGCAACATGTCTGCGGTGTGGACGTGTTTCAGTATTTCTGAGAAAGACCCACGGATAGCGATTTGCAAAACATGTAATGCCGAAATTTTGTCTGCAAAGACTTTCTTCACGTCGGGTTTAATTTATCACCTGAAATCCAAACATCCCGATCGCCATGCTGAATATGAGAGGAACGCAGCACAGAAAAGCAAAACCTCTCCGAGCATGCGCACTCGGTCTGTGGCGGACATTTTTTTTAAGGCAGGAAGTTTTCCAGTGATAGTGTTGTATTGTATCTTTAAGCAGTTGCACTTGTTCTAAATGAACTTTGTTTTTATGAAAGAACATATTTAATTGTACAACCTTTCAGCAGGCCAGAGGGCCTTCACATTATTATTTAATGTACACATGAGTGCATTTAAGTTAAACATTTAAGTTAGAATTTTAATTTATTTTATCCTGTGCATTGCTGCAATGTGCTATAAATAAATATTTTAATAATTTGTAATTGATTAATTCTTTGAAACTTTAATATCATTTTATGCAATTAAAATGCCTTGATTTTAGTAAGGTTAGTACACAGTCATAGACATAAATGCAATGCTAATAATAATTGCCATAATTTCTTTCGGTGTTTCGTTTTTTTTGGTTTTCGGCCTTGCTTTCCTCCTTTTTTGGTTTTCGGTTTCGGCCAAGAATTTTTATTTCGGTGCATCCCTAGTAGTAATATATAAATAGCCTTTTACAACATGCACATAAAATAAATCCACAACACAAAATCCTGTCAAAAATGCTGTTGCAATTGATTGCAAATGTTTGCACACCCTATGGGTCAAATTAATATGAATAAACTTATATTATTACTACTAATAATTAATTTTTAAACCTTGTAATAAACATAACTAAAATAGCAAATTCTCCTTAGGATAAAAAAAGGGGAAAAAAAATATATATATATATATATATATATATATATATATATATATATATATATATATATATATATATATATATATATATATACACTAACTCAAGAAATTAGAATTTAAAAATTAGTTTGGTCCTTTTAACTGCGTTTTCTATGGACCATGATTTCTGACTCACCCACTTAACTCTGCAGTGCTCTGGACAGGGAACACAGAAGACGCTGCAGAATTCATATGGAGGTTTACTATTTTAGAGATTTTTTTTTTTTTTACAATTCTGACCTTCTTTCCCGCAATTGCGAGTTTTTTTCCTCCCAATCAGCCAATCAGCAGCATGAGGAATGAAGTCAGAATTGTGAGTAAAAAAGTTGGAATTAGGCAAACTTTTTTTTGTGTGGCAGAAAAGGGCTTCCATAGGATTCAGACCAAAGAAAGAGACAAAAAGTTTCCAAAGTTTGGGATAATTTCAAACTAAAACATAAAAAATACACCATACAGTGTGTTTACTTTTATTTTTTTTTATAATCAGAAACTTATATATATTTATGATATGTTTATGTATATATTTGTATGTACATTTTAATTAAATGCGCCGAATAGGTTTGGTTTTCACAGATATCCTTTTTTTGCAATTTTAGCTAAAAAATTTAAATTTTTCTATAAAGGAAACAAATTACTTGTTAATTTTAAGAGACCCGTCTTATTTTCTCTCTCTTATTTAGAATTGCTTGTTAATAAAGGAAAAAAATATATATATAATGTACCGTAATTTCCGGACTATTAAGCGCACCCATATATAAGCCGCACACACTGAATTTTACAAAGATTTTTATTTTGAACATAAATACGCCGCACTTGTCTATAAGCCACAGGTTTCTACACTGAAACTAATGAACTTTACACAGGCTTTACACAGGCTTTAACGAAAGACAGTGTCTGTTACACGGCTTGTATCTAAACAGTAGCCTACCAAGAAAGTCATTGTTCACTGTCTTCCTCCTTCCTTTCACAACAGTTTCTCTCAGGAGTTTTTCCTTTTGGCATCGTCGTGCATTTAAAAATCACCACCGGTGAAGCTCAGAACACAGGTCAAATGTCAGAGTATCCGCATCAATATTTATGATGTGGTGCGGCCTGATTCAGTGGAAGAGCGATTTAATATAAAGAGTTTTATTGGTTCACCTGAACCCGTTTGGCAATTTCATTGGTCTAGTGTTATGGGGTTCAGGTTTTTTGGCATGAAGCTTGTAAACCGGGAAAACCCAGGAAAAATCCATAAATTAGCCACTTCGTTGTTTAAGCCGCGGGGTTTAAAGAGAGGGAAAAATGTAGCAGCTTATAGTCCGGAAATTACGGTATTGTAAGGGATCCACCAGCCACACCCTCGCCAAACCCTCCAATCACTCCAAGCAGCTCACCAACTTACTAATCATCCACACCTGGCCCAAATCAGTCACCACACTATAAAGACCCCGTTTATCCACATGCTCATCGTCCGTTCTACAGCTTAGGCTTACGAACATTCAGGACTGCCCAAACTACTCCGTTTGGTTTCGCTTGGCTTACAAGATTCTGTGTGTTATCTGTTCTCAATCTGCCACTGTTATTCTCTTAGTTTCAGTTTACCCTAGTTGGGTGCTCTTTTTTTTTCGTGCTTTCTGCCTTGCCCTTTTGTTTTCTCATTAAAAGGCCATCGTTGAATTCACTTGGTTTCCAGTACGTTCTTAGCGCCTGACAGGTATGTATATGTATATTATATAGATTCATCAAACACAGACTGATATATTTTAAGTGTTTATTTCTTATTATTTTGGATATTTATGGCTTACAGCTAATGGAAACCCAAAATTCAGTATTTCAAAAAAATTTTATATTGTGAAAAAGTTCAATATTGAAGACTCGTGGCATCACACTCTAATCAGTTCATTAAATCCAAACACCTGCAAAGATTTCCTGAGCCTTTAAATGGTGTCTAAGTCTGGTTCAGGATACACAATCATGAGGGAAAACTGTTGACTTGACATTTGTCCAGAAGATCATCATTGACACCCTGCACATGAAGGGTAAGACACAAAAGGTCACCGCTAAAGAAGCTGACAGTTTACTGAGCATGTTAATGGAGAGTTGAATGAAAGGAAAAATATGGTAGAAAAAGGTGAAATGAAGCCCATTCAAGAATTTAGGGGCAATTCACAAAAAGTGGACTTCTACACCACCTCAGCAGAGCCACAGACTGATCAACTCCATGCCACGGCAAATTGAGTCAGTTATTAAAGCAAAAGGAGCCCCTACCAAGTATTGAGTACATATACAATAAATGAACATACTTTCCAAAAGGCCAACAATTCACTTAAATGTTTTTTTGGATTGGCCTTATGAAGTATTCAGATTTTTTAAGAGTAAATTGGTGGGTTTTTCTAAAATGTGAGCTAAAATCATCAATATTAAAAGAAATAAATACTTGAAATTAATTGGTCTGTGTGCGATGTATCTATAACTAAATAAATAGGGAATGCAATTTTTGTCATATTTTATTAGGTAGGCAAAAGATAAAGATATATGTATAGATATTTGCAGAAAAGTATGTTTTGCTGATGTTAATGTATGTCATGTGTGTGTAAATCTGCACTAGACCTGCTAACAGATAATAGACTAATGTGTTTTCCATTCACATGATATGTAGGTTTTGGTGCAAGAAACATGGACACCAAATTGCCTATTGCACCTTTCCACCTTTACCATTACAGTTTTAGGAAGTGGTATAAAAATACATTTTTCCGAAATGAACATATATTTTTTCCATTAGCAGAATCAGATGGGAGGGAAATGGTTGTGTTGAAATGTATTTTGATTTAAGTTCTTGCAGATTTCTTATGCATGACAGTAATAAATCATGGACCATCTGTGTTTTATGTGTGGGAAATTCAGTTCACCTGACAACCAACAGTTTCTTGCTGTCATAGGCTAATGAATATATGATGTGCCTTAGATAGGTTTATACTGAAATACACATGATAGTGGATTGAGATAAAAAAAAAAAAAACCCAGAAAAAAAAAGGAATTAATTGTTTTCAGACGTGGGAAGTAACGGAGTACAAACACTTTGTTACTGTACTAAAGTAGATTTTTCTGGTATAAGTACTTTACTCCACTATTTATTTTTCAGACAACTTTTTACTTTTACTCATTACATTTTTACACAAATATCTGTACTTTGTACTTCTTACATTTTCAAAATGGCTCATTACTTTAGTTTTAATCCACTGATTTGGTGAAATATTATTTTTTCTTTTCACTGCGTGCCGATTTCAGCCGAACAACCGAACAACCTCCAGCAAAACATACACTTATTCACGACGTTTCTTCTTTACTTAGATATAAAATAAATAAATAAACTCCACCGAAAAATATTTTTCATCAGTAAACTTTTGTTTTATTTCTGCGCCAAGTCTCAAATTAAACACCAAATCCGCCATGTTTTACACAATTTACCCTCTGGGTGGTGTTTTGTGGGTTTTTCCCTCATAATGGCGACACAAACTTAAATTACTGTCTTTATTGATCGTACAGATAAAAACAATAAATCATTCAAATCTGTAAAATGTCTATGATTATATATATATATATATATATATATATATATATATATATATATATACTTGATATATATATATATATGACTTGAAGTGGTGCAGTTTCTCCGGTATCACCTCATTAGCTGTCCGTGTGGAAACATAGCAAAGGCTCTTAATGATGTCCACACGTGTGTGTGTGTGTGTGTGTGTGTAAGGGATGAGATTGAGTGCCAGATGGCACTAACAAATAACCCCGCATGTGTGGGTTGTTTCATAGTCAGAGACTCGTGGCCCTCCAGCCCTAATAGCACAAATTTTTTCACTTCATTTGATGGCAGGCACATGCACAACACCTGGAGCAATTACAGCTTCAATACTTGTGGAAACCGAATATTGTAGCTTCTGGCCTGTGATGTGGTAAGGAGTAAAAGAACGTCCCAGACAGAATCAAAGAGCCAAACTAAACAAGCTTTTAGGGTGCACATTTGAGCCATAAGACAGAATAGTCCATATTTTTTTTACTCCTTTTGCTGCACTGTAGTCTCATTGTTGCTTCAATACTCATAGGGGGAAAACATTAAATCCAGTACCCTAAAATATGTTTTAGTTCCTCCCTCTGAGAGAACCATAAATAAATATATGAGCACTACGAAAGGGAGTCCATTGGACTGCCATCACATCATGGTTGTATTTCTGCCTCCAGTTCACAGATGAACAAGTTTAAACATTATTAAAATTGAATAAAAGAATGAATGAATGAATTTAACAAAGGAAGCAAATCCTACCAAAGTAAAAAAAAAAAAACTTCAGGACTTCTAAACTATCTACAGAACGATTAAGCAATTGTTTTTTCTAGGACACTGAGACTTTAGGTAAATTATACTGATTTGCTAATCTGTATGGTCTCAGATGATTAGAAATAATTCTGAGTTTTCCAAAGATTAGATTATGTTCATACACAGCCCCTATGATTCAGTGCTGACAGCAAAAATCCAAACTGTTGACTTAAACCATAAGTGTAGTGGTCACAGAGATGTGCTTTAGATAGTTTGGGCTTGATCTTAATCATGTGTTATTTAGATAATCAGGCTCCTTTTCAAAACCAAATGCACGATACAGGTCACAGAGAAGCATCCGTCTGGGTTTAAAAGCAGTTTGCGGTGTTATGGTGCAACTTGCGTAAGAGGTGTTTGCATGTGTGTGTGCCTGGCTGTTTCTAAAGCAAATATTCATGCATGAGAAAACTTAAAAGGGAAAGAAACAGCTCTGTCTTTTGGAATGTTTGATATCCAGGGATCTCCTGGATCTTCAGTTGAATTTTTACAAATCTACATATTTATAAAAAATTAGCTATATACAGTATATACTTAGCTATATTTCTATAGCACTTTTCACAATGGACCTTGTCTCATAGAGTAATAACCTTTCTACAGTCAGGTACAGTCAGTTAAAGCTGTGGAACCAGGAGCTCCTGAGCAACTTATAAATTAGATTACAATCTGAGATCAATATAGATTTAACACCATCTCCTCCATGCCCGAATCTTACATTCAGGCTATTGTTTCCGGGTGCTGACATTTCAGAAATCCATTCCAATTCACAAATAAAAAATGACCTGGGAAGTTATATTGGGGCAAATAAGTATTTGATACACTGCAGATTTTTCAAGTTTTTTCACTTATAAAGAATGGAGAGATCTGTAAATTTCATCGTAGGTACATCTAGTCAAGTCAGGTTTATTTGTATAGCGCTTTTCACAACAGACATTGTCTCAAAGCAGCTTTACACAAAACAACAGTTAAGGTGAATGGTGTGAATTTGTCCCTGATGAGCAGCCGTGGCGACTGTGGCAGGGAAAAACTCTCAACTGTAAGAGACAGAATCTAAAAAGAAATAAGTAAATATATTTGATACAATAGAAAAATATTACTTAATATTTGGTACAGAAACCTTTGTTTACAATTATAGAGGTCAGACGTTTCCTATAGTTCTTGACCAGGTTTGCACACACTGCAGCAGGGATTTTGCCCAACTCCTCCATACAGGTCTTTTCCAGATCTTTCAGGTTTTAGGGCTTTAGCTGGGAAACACGTAGTTTCAGCTCCCTCCATAGATTTTCTATTGGGTTCAGGTATAGAGACTGGCTAGGCCACCTAAAATGCTTCTTACGGAGCCACTCCTTATTTGCCATGGCCTTGTGTTTGGGGTCATTGTCTTGCTGGAAGACCCAGCCACTATTTATCTTCAATGCTCTTATTAAGGGGAGGGTTGTTTGGGTTGTTGCCCAAAATCTCGAGATACATGGCCCCATCCATCCTCCCCTCATTGCAGTGCAGTCGACCTGTCCCCTTTGCAGAAAAGCACCCCAAAACATAATGTTTCCACCCCCATGCTTCATGCTTGGGATGGTGTTTTTGGGATTGTACTCATCCTTCTTCTTCCTCCAAACACGGCAAGTGGAGTATATACCAAAAAGTTCTATTTTGAAATAAGTTCATCTGGATCATCCAGATGGTCTGTGGCAAACTTCAGACGGACCTGGACATGTGCTTGCTTGAGCAGGGGGACCTTGCGCGTGCTGCAGGATTTTAATCCATGACGGTGTAGTGTTACTAATGGTAACTGTTAAGACTGGCGTCCCAGCTCTCTCTTTAGGTCATTGACCAGGTCCTCCCGTGTAGTTCTAGGCCCTCATCTTTCTCAGGATCATTGATACTTCACAAGGCGCCCCGGTCCGGGGGAGATTGACAGTCATCTTGAATTTCTTCCATTTTCGAATAATTGAGCAAACAGTTGTTGCCTTCTCACTAAGCTGTTTGCCTAGTGCCTGTTATCCCAGCCTTGTGCAGGTCTACACTTTTTGTCCCTAGTGTCATTAGACAACTCTTTGGTCTTGCCCATAGTGGAGAGGTTGGAGTCTGATTGATTGAGTGTGTGGACAGGTGTCTTTTATACAGGTTACGAGTTCAAACAGGTGCAATTAATACAGGTAATGAGTGGAGGATATGAGGGCTTCTTAAAGACGAACTAACAGGTCTGTGAGAGACAGAATTCTTGAATTCTAGATTCTGTCTCTCATAGTTGAGTTGTAGCTATGATGAAAATGACAGATCTCTCCATTCAAATATATATTTACCCCAATGTATATCTTTTCTCTACTGGATTGTGTTAAAGTAGATGGATTTTACTTCAGGGCATAACAGTGAAGATTCGCCTTACTATAAAATCCTCGAAGTGAAACAGACATCAGAAGCCACATGTCCTCACTTAGGTACTATTTCAGTTAAGCACATGTTTATTGACATGTTTTTCTAGCATGCTATCACTGGTTTAACAGCTCAGTAGTAACACATTCTAATGTATCCTCAGCCATATTTTTGAACTTAAAACAGTCAGGCCATTGAGCAGCTTGTTCTGTCTGTCATCATTCCAATCAGGTGGTAACATGAATAAAGTTGGCCTGAACTTGCTCTTGCAGTCACCACGTGGACCACCATATACCACTGACTGCACAACCCTTATGAGTTGTGAGTGACGAACAATACAATGAGGAATGAGGTGTTTTTGCCAGGTACATGTTTCTTGTGAGTCTACAATTCATTACCACAATGCAGGTGTGTGTTCCGCACACTGACAAGGAGAATAAGTGGATGTAGGTCTTTTCAGAGGATGCATATAAAGGTTCATGTTCTGCACAGATGTACAGGTCAAAGGGCGCAATGGTCATTGTCCAACAATTAGAAGAGCTGATAGATCGCACTGCTGCCTAGTTATGCAGCCTCTGAAATGGTAAATGTTTCCGAGAAAAAAAATCCTATTATGCTAAGTATGAACCCTGTTCACTCAAGCAATCAGCAAATAAGCATTGAATTAAGGTAATGTTTTCTCATGTTAATTATTCTATGTAGTTGTTTTTTTAGCTGTAATATTTTATCTACCAGCTCTACCTTGTCAGTGTTAAAAAGCTGGTTCTGTAGCTGGGGTCAAGAAGAGTCAATTGAAATGGGTTTTATTTTCTGCTGTTTATACTAAAATTGTGTGCATATGAAGTGTTATTGGCAAATGTGTATAAGGGAAACAAACAGTGTAAATTCTTTTGTGTCCATTTAAAGAAAATAATTGAGGGGAAAAAAAAATTCTAATTAACCAAAATTTTCCACTCACATCAGATGTGGACAATCAGCCAAATTGGCAAAATCCCTTTTTTTCTCAGCACGTAATTTGTCTCTTTGTGCTGGAAAAAGTCTTAAGAAGGACATGTGGCTTCCCGGGTTGAAAGCAAACAGCTGCCACCAACATTTGCAATCAGAATTTCAAGGAAAGTTAAACATGATTCAGCAAAAGAAATAATAACAATATACTTGGATACTTCATGTACTTTTCATATAAAAGAACAAAAACAAAAAATAAATAAACAGTACGCAATATAATATTAAGGTTTCACTTCACCAAGTAAGGCATGGATCTATATTATAAAAAAAAACTGCTTAAATTATAACTGCTATTTAAAAATGTGTGTTAAAACTATCAATTGTTCATTTTCTAAAAATATGAGGTTGCAAAAGTGATAACTTTTCAGGCATTACCACAGGAACATCTGATATTCATTCATATAAACAGATTATAGTACAACAAAAGTCTGAAACTATTAGCAATATTGCCAGAAAGTGGATTTTTTTAATTGTGTAGTTAATTCTTGTAGAAGTTTAATAATCTCTACTTCTAAGACAAAACACTATCACAAGCTTTTCTGAGTGCATTTCAGTATATAATGTTTGATCTCCAAGCATCATTAAAAACTACATCTGGCATCACGCTTTTTGATAAAATCAGAGATCCGACTCAGATTTTTTGCTGCCACACTATCAGCATACTTGGTGACAAGGATCCAAATACAAGGCAAGCGCTTGGATCCTCTTGTGAATAAAAGGTGGCTGTAAATGGAATGTGTGAGGGGAAGGAGGAGGAGGCTCATTTCTTGTGATCATGGGTGAATGGAAATCAACTAACTGTTTCAGATGTGAAAGGGCTGTAAATGACAAAAAGCACAGGAGAACCTTATTTCTTTCTTTTTTCCTACTTTCTTTCTTTCTTTCTTTCTTTCTTTTACTTCTTTAATTCTTTCTTTCTTTGCTACTAATAGAGCAAGTGCATTTAGTTCCTTCCATCTTTCAAGATTATTACAATACTCTTGGCTGTATCACACACACATGCAGACATTCATTCTGCTTTTTTTGCAAAATTGTACATTCCTCTATAAACTGTAAATGCTAACCAACATGTCATTATTACATAAACAGTATTTATTGTTGAAGAAAGACCCTGATGAGCTTATCTCGGCTGTCTTAACTATTCACTGTATGGTCTTCCGATCCTAAATGGTGCAAACTCCCAAACTCGGCGGTAACGCAGCAGCTCAGGATGCTCTCCGTTGTCTCTCTGTAGAGAGAGTAAGGATGGGTGGTGCGAGCTGGGCATTCATTAGCTTTTGTAGAGAGATGCTGCTAAGGACCTCTTCTAAGGACCAGGTGAGGTTCTTTGCCAGGTGATAATTAAGGAATCTGTTGCTCTTGAGTCTCTTTATGGAGGAGCCATTGATGTTCAGCAAAGAGTGGTTGCTCAGTGTCCAAGTCAACAGTCTGCACTCAACATTTTTGCTGATAAGACCCAGCAGGTTCATGTCATCTGCAAACTGAATATGATTGAAGCTGTGCATTGCTATGCATTTGTGGTTTATTGAGTGAGCAGCAGGGGACTGAGCACACAGCCCTGGTGGGCTGGACTTACTGAAGTCCTTTAGTCAGAAAGTCCAGAATTCAGTGGCAGATGAAAGTGTTCAGGCCCAACAGGCTTAGCTTCCAGTAGGCAGTTATTGATTGATGAGAACATCATTTCTTAAATGTTTTTCTCAGCACACCACTGCTGGCTAAAAAGCTGCTTAAATCTGTAGCTAATTTTACAATTCTGTTTTATAGCCATGTTGTACAAAGTTTTTGCAAAGCTTTCTCTTCAAATCAAAGCACCAGAGCTATGAGGCATCGTGTCCATGGGATTAGGCATCCAGTGGGCCAATGACCGCTGCCTGCTTCTGCACATCTGGCAGTGCTTGTAGCTCGTGCCACTCTGGCAGTTACTTCTCTGGGAAGTCATAGCAATTAGTGCGGTGGCAAAATAATGACAGGCTCTAATCCCACCCTGGCATTTTATATTTACTGAGCAATTAAAGCTGTTTCATCGTTTGCTAATGCTATGCTGCTAGCCCTAAAAGGGAAAAAAACAAACACATGGCAAATTTTGGACAAATATTTGGAAAAAAAATAATATAGTAGTGATGTGTTTTGTGGAGCTTTGATAATGACTTGGAAAGGATGCACAGTAAAATATGATTTTTTTTTTATTGCAAAACCAGATAAAGCCAGGTGCAGCTGAATATGAAAATATATTTTTCTCCTATTTAATCTCAATTCAAAACACTGCCTCTGCAGATGGTGTTTTTGCAAAGAAATGTGAAGTTAAGCCAAGGAAAATGAATGTGGCAGCAGCCTGAACATTTTCATGAGTCACTGTGAATTTCAAAGTCTTGGCTCTCTCACTCTCTAATAGCTTTTACACCCTGTTGATTTTTTCTCCGCCAATCACAGGACCTGGATTAGATTACTGTCCGCTTTCCGTTTTAGACGTAGCACATAAAGCTCCGGAAGTCTTCACTCTGTCTGAATGCAGTGTGCCTCTTGGCAAGGCACAGGTCCAAATATTGTCACCTGTTGATTAGTGTGGAAGTGCAACCTCTAAATAAAACTTCACTTACCTTAAAAGGGTAAAAACCCAACTAGGAAAACCCCAGATTGTTTTTCTTTTTCAGGAAGTCAATTAGCTTCGAGCTTGATTTACAAAATTGGATCATGTGTTTCCTATCGCTAATATAGTTCATAAGAGTGGAATGAAAAATTCGAAGTATCACAATCATCCATATGTAAAAGGGAGAAGAATGCAACTAAAAACATACCCTCTAACACGTTTGTACATTCATAATGAGCACTGGTCAGGAGCTGATGAAGGAGAGAAAGATCTCCCGGAAATGAAAGAAGTGTTATAGTGGGCCCTTGTAAGGCAATTGCCAGGTGCTGAAAGCCAACACCGGTGAGAAAGCTGTGCACAGAGTGAGGGTACGTTTTTCTTCTTGTATTTTTAGCCTCTCACATAAAGACAGCCAGTCTATTCGATCTGTTCATATTTTGATGCCCTCAGTCATCGCACCTTTTCATATTTTTTATTTTCATTTCTTTATTCAAATCTCATATTCCCTGTTTGTTCCTCTTTATATCTTCTGACTTCTGATTTTCTCCAATTGTTAGTTTTCTCCAATAATTTTTTTATTCTTTTAAGTTTTAGTCGTAGTGTTTTTCTTTCTAGCTGAAGTTATTAGTGGTGTGTGGCTGTGTTGCAAATGATCGTGGTGTGGGAATTGACGCCTGCATCATTCAAACAGACTCTGCTTTGCAGTGCCTATAATTTAAACTCAAGGATAAGCTCCACAGCGTTTTGCACCCAGAGCTTGCTTGCCAAGATAAAAAAAACAATTATTTTCCATCTGAATTAAACCAGTAGTCGTGAATCACCAGTGACATGTTTTCTTTTCCGCAATATCTATTTTCATATACATGAATAGTGAACTGTTCATCAGGCTACCAACATTAACAAGACTTGATTGAGGTTTTCACAATTTACTGCTCTCTTTCTTTAAATGTGCACTCAGAGGAAAGCTTAGAGATCCCAAATATGCATCATGAAGGAGCTGAACCACTGCACCTCCTTTTTTTCTTCCTCTTGGCCTCTACCCTTCTCTCTTCATCCCATTTTCACTGCATGTTCCCAGAAAGCCTTTGCAAAAATTCCCAGGGCACATCCAAAAAATATTCAAGATGAAAACAATACAGATTGAAAAGCCTCTGCCTGGAGAAGCCATTTAAAAATGGTGCTATATTTATCTGATATTTATGTCATGTGTTTGGTATTTGCTCATCAGAGGTATTGTGTTTAGTGTTGAACCGGTTGTCCTGTTTTATATCATTTGACACTTTTGTCTATTTTTGTTAAGCAGTAGTTTGCAGATTGGAAGAAAATACAGAGACAGGCAGTAGAGTTTAAAATTATGAAGACTTTACCTGATGGGCTTCACATCATGAACTTTGTCTACAGTGGGAGTCACTAACAACGCCCTTGAAGCACATAAACAAGTGTGGCTGTAGCTTGGTGCGTTGGCACAACCCTGCACATCTAAAGGATGATAACATGAATGACTGCTTTCACAGCTGTGTGCTGTGGTGCCTGAGGCCTGCACTGAGCTTTGACTGTGTCTGCATTTCTTTACCCTCTCTCACCTCCTTTTGTTTTTTTTTCAAGTGGCTAAGCTTGATAGTGTTTGGGTGAAAAAGGTAAGGAGTGCTCAGGTACAGGTGAATTGGTTATGTTTAAGAGAACAGGGGCAAAAAGGTGGATGTTTTTTTGTAAAGATTGGGTACACGCTACTGAAACAAAAGAGCAAAATGTCTGGTTTGGGATTTATTTTCACCTGTTTTTTCTCCTTGGCCCTTTCTTTTATAATTCTTCTGATCAGCTAATTGGTAAATGTACCAGAATTGTGGAGGCTAAAAAGAGAATAATTCCCCACTATAGAAAATTAATCACTAAAACAGGTTTGCATCAAAGTGCTTTATTCACAAATTAAAAAAAACACGTTCTTTTTCAAACAGATTAAAGATATTTAAATAGGTTTTGGGTCAGGGATTGCTGTGTGCAGGAGAAGTTAAGAAAAGCAGACAGGAAAGAAGCAGGGCAATGGTGAGCTGGACATTGGGCCAGATTACACAGAGTCATCAGGTTAAATTCCCCCTGCCCCTCTTACAACCTGTGCAGGGCTGGAAATAAACTCCTTTTAATCAGGTTGGATCAGTTTAATTAGTCTTGTTCTGGCATTAGGCCATGTTAAAGCTATGCAGGAGACATTTGCATTATTGCTGGAACAGAAACCGCAGGCAAAATCCCCCCAAATCTAAGACGGACGTGCCGAGCCATTAAAGTAAGCAGGTTCGTAGCTCTCAGCCAAGCCACTTTTGATGAAGCGCAGTGGAGAGACGAGGGGATGCGGCTGGGAAAGTCATGAGCAAAGCAGGATGGTTACGCAGGAAGGAAAATATGAACTTGCACCAAAGCCCTGAATAGCTGAGGCCTACACTTTCCTATTCTTTCCACAATGACGCTCACAAGGAGCAAAACAGGCAGAAAGCATGAGCAGGGGGGTGATTATTCCCATATGTCCATATAGACACCTGATATTTCTCCCAGTGGGTGGATCAGCATTCCCTGTCAGACACAGATGCAGTCTTTGTCTGTTATTGCTACAACTGCACAAAATGCAGTGCAGCAGGAACTATGCCTTTCATTTTTTGTGGGCTATTTACTATTCATTCTCTCTCCACTCTTTAGAGCTGTATCATCTGTTGGTGACTAATTATAAGCTTCTGCGCTACGCATGTAATGAAACCTTCATCTAGGAAGAACTGTTTAAACAAAAACAAATGGACAAACCTTTGGATTGTTGTGTCCAGGAAGCACTGATGCCATCTGCAGCTTTGTTCCAAAGTCTTCAGGGGACTGAGTATTTATCTGCCAACCTGTGCAATAGATGTGGCTCGTCATCTTTCCCCACCTTCTTACCATAGCTGCATATGCTGGTTAGGCTAAGAAGAGTTTAGAGCTTTGCTCAAGGGCACAAGAGTGGCAGCTTTGTAATACTGGGGTTAATACTGCACTTCACTTTCTAAAAGGAGCTGCTAGATGGTGTTACTCTCAGAATCCAGGCCATTACACAATAATAACTGCATTGCAGAAAAGTCCCTTGAAGAAGGCTTATGATCGCAGGCAAGTAAATCTTGCCTGAAAATCAGCCTGAGGTTGTTGATCAGCAACTCCATCAACTTCTTTCCTTCTCGACACACCCCTTCTTGCCTCATAGAGAAGCACACATAATTACTAGGAGGGAAGGGCCAGGGGTTTAAAAATGTACAAAGACAGTCTAAGGTACTTCCTTGTTGGTAAAAGAAAGAGTATTTTGGTCGTTTTTATACTTCAGAAACCTGACAGACAGGACCAGTGAGTACTGTGCCACATTAATTCCCAATGTCTGCAATGTTTTTGTTGTACACCATCTTCCATATCTTCACTATTGACGCGAGTTGAGAGTTGTTAGGGAACAGAGAAACATCAGTCATGCTGGAAAAAAAGGACAGGGGGGGTTTTCAAGGTGATTGCTCTGTTTTTTATGGTTCTCCTGCAAACTGCATTGACCTCAAGTGTTTGCAAAAAAGCTTTTCTGACTGATTTACTGGTTTTGGTGATTCACTGGGTCATGTGTAGGTCTGCTTTTGTCCAAGCCAAGTGGGTGAGAGATTGTTTAGACAGACTGTCTAGTGCCAGACATCAGTTTTCAGTCATTATTTCAAAAAGCAGCTGTGACATAGACCTTGGGGTCACCTGAGATACAGATGGGATCACAGGTGATTTTCAGCAGTTATTTATGGTAGTTGGATTAGCAAACTGATCATATACATGTACGTATTTAGTATTTACAAATATGCCCATGAAGGTTGGGTAAGGTGACAATTTAAACTTTATAGTGTAATAAATTGTGTCACTGAGATATGGTGGTATATTGTGTTAATTTGTTATGTTAATAAAAGACTTCGATCATAAAGTAATCATTATAAAACGGGAAGGGGCTGATGATAATGATTATAAATTTTAATTATTTTCTTCAGCGTTAAACATTATTCGAGATTATAAAATAAAAAAATTAAATGCATGTATTATAATTATAAATAACAATAACAATGATCAAATAAAAAAAATCTATTTACTTGTGTGTACATTTATGTAAAATGTCATGATATGTGACACATATAAACACAGAAATAATAAATGCTGCATGCCCTGGTGTGCTCAGGCCACAATGCTTTCGGAAAAATAACGAGAAAGCAATACATGAATCTGAATAATGTTTTTTTTTATACTGCTGTGTTCAGTGCTGTTGTGTGTTTGATTAAGGTATTGCTCTAGGTTGAATGTAACAGCTGAAATAAAGTGCTTCTGACTGATCATCTTATTTTGATAAGCTGTAGAGTCTTTCGAGCCCAGTCCTCTTTTAAGACATGCTGAGGGCAGAGTAGAGCGGCTGTAGGCTCTTTTTTTTTTTTTTTACAAAGAAATTCATAAAATCATATTTAAATGTGTACATATGAAGATAGCAGCTTTCTGCATTGTGAAATTTGACAAATTTTCAGTTCGAGGATTCTGAGGAACTTTGCAAGAATTTGAAAATTTGATTCTTTCACCGGGCAGAAAACTGAAATGAGTTCAGAGATGGAATTGAAATAGTAATGTGTTTTTTGTTTCATGTTTAGCTCCTTCTCTTTTTCTGGGTTGTTCTATCATTCTTTTGAGGTTCTATCTAATCAAACAAATGACCTTCATCAGTGGCCTGTTGTCTTCTAAAGGACTTATAACTGAAAGCTTCACTCAGCCGATTCACTGCTTTCATAGATATGATGTTTATTCGTGATGTTGGTCTGTGCACCATGGACAAATGGCATCTTATATTAAACATTTGGAAATTTTTGAAATGATTATGTGAAACAAATTACTCTTTGTATGCGAACAAAACCTTTGTAGTTCTGATTGCTTCCCAGTCGCTTTGATCAAGGGCTCTAGAGAAACACATATTAGGTGACATTTTGATGAGGTCTGCTCAGTTTAGAGGTTTGTGTGCTGGGTGTGTACAGATTTGAAACATTCTTTATCATGTTCTTTGGACCCGAAAAGGCTAAGTGCAAGTGAGTCTCAAACTGGCTGCAATTAGGTCATTTTACAGAGAACAGCTCATATTGTCCAGCATTATGTTCTAGTGTTGGTTCATGTAATTAAGTCTGGTTGAAGCAGTGGATCAGAGTAACTCTCCATGCCTGATTTTTGAAAGAGTGGCATGTGGCAACACTCCTCCAGAGAGAGGGAGAGAAAAGATAAGATTCCATTCTTCTGAAATCAGTTCTAACTGGTTCCAAAGCATGAGGTTCAGCTCTCCACCCAAACTCCCTCTCAACCCTGAATAAACAAAGAGCATCACAGTTCTCTGCTTCATCATTCAATCGATCACATCAGTATTCTGCCTTCCAATCAGAGAGATGTATGATTTTAATAGCCATGGTTTGCACAATTGTTAAGTAAATAGTTTGAAAATATGTATATTTTTGATAGAAGTGTAAACAGAATATGACTAAATAGAAGAGACATAATGCAATTGATAAACATGTTCATGCTATATTTTAGCTGTCTGTAATGAAGCCTTTTCTCATCACTGAAATATTTAATGGTCAGAGCATCAGCATTATTGTTAATGTTTGTGACATTTTACTGCACACAATGATAGATCTTTGTAATAGGGACTTGTTTTTTTGTTTTCTTTTTTAGTTTGTTTCTGGGTCAATATATACTATATGGACAAAAGTTTGACCATTTGAGATTCGTGTTTTTCTAAGCATTCCATTCAATGTTTAGTCTCAATTTGCTGTTGTAATAACCACCACTTTTCTGGGAAGATGCTCCACTTTGAAGTGTGCTTGTGGAAATCTGTGCTCATCCAGCCACAAGGACTGATATAGGTTGAGGAGGCCTGGGGTGTAGTCAGCATTCAAATTCATCCCAAATGTGTAAGGTTTTGTAGTCAGAGCTTTATAGGATGCCATTCAATATTGTCCACTTCAAATCATGTAAAGCAGATCTTCATTTAGCTTGCTTTGTGCACTGGGCATTGTCATGCTGGAACAGTTTTGGGTCTCCTAGTTTAATTAATAGGGGATTTGTATGTTTCCACATCCAAAGAAATCCTATACAATTGTCCTAATACTTTTGATACATACACATATGGTGTATCAGGGTCACACTTTATAATTTTTTTTATATATTATTAACATTTTGGAATACACAGACCAGGCATAACATTTTGACCACCTTCCTAATATTGTATTAGTCCCCCTTTTGCTGCCAAAACAGTCCTGACCTGTCGGGTCAGCCTTCGCTCGCCACGTGCATCAATCAGCCAATGCCGCCCACGACCCTGTCGCCGGTTCACCACTGTTCCTTCCTTGGACCACTTTTTGGAGATGCTCTGATCCAGTTGTCTAGCCATCACAATTTGGCCCTTGTTAAATTTGCTCAAATCCTTATGCTTCCTGAATTATATTCCATACATCCTGAATGTTCATTTGCTGCCTAATATATCCCACCCACTAACATGTGCCATGATGAATATATGTTAGAATGTTATGCCTGGTCGGTGTATAATCCTTGCTTTTTTATTGAATTGTCCTTTTGTAAGGACATGCACACACGCACACACACACACACACACATGCACACACACACACACACACACACACACACACACACCCTCCTTCATATCAATTTTACCATCATTTGATTAAATGGCTGTGTGGTGCTATAAAATACTTTTCACATGTATGTATAGTATATTTACTGTTTGGAAAAAAAGAAGGCCTGCATTATCACACTTTTAATGAACACACATGATGTGTCCTATTCCCCTCTTATTTGTTTTTCCCTCTTTTTCTTCTATTATATTACTCTAACCCCACACTGGAGTGACCATAGCAGTAGATCAGCTTGTTCTTATTATTCAGCTCTGCTACCATGTCATGCGTTTTTCCTCCCCCTACTTCTGGGTCAGTGACAGCCTGCCCATAAAAATGACGGCCCAGATTTTGAGATATGAGGCCAACAAACCTCATGTTACATAGAAACTCTATGGTGCCTGTGAAACCTTTGGTCCTATTGGACCCCAGGGTTTTTCAAAAAACATATTTTCATATTCAAGGATATGTCTTTGTTTAGAGAAAGATAATTACCCCTCTAAAATTCAGGACCTTTCCTGACAATAAACCATCAGCATGGTACTAAACATATCCTGTCATCAGCCAGAATTTGTCCCATATCCAGTAATGGCAGGATATCAGAAAATGGTGATCAAGCATGGAATTTTACACCAGGAGAATGGAGAGAGATAAACAGAGTTGATTTATTTCTGTTCTGTTCTTTTTTTTTTTTTTTTATTCGTCAATTCCTAGAGCACTTTGACATCTTATGGAAAAAGCTGAGGATTTGTTAATGATGCATGCTGCAAACTGATAGTACCCATATCGACACACCTTCCCACTTTCTCTTTGGGCATAATTTACATAGTGAGATTGAGTTTCTTGTTGTTGCATTAAGCCCTTTCAAAAGCCCCCAAATATTTCCCTCCAAATTGTGGTCCAAGATGTTTTTCTTTGCAGACCTGGGACTGGAGGTAATATAGGTTGTGTTCTGTACATCAGTAAATGTCCATATATAGAAGAACATAATAGTGCAGTGACTGAGATTTTCCATATTGTGTAGAAAATACAAATAATAATATGATGCTATCTGTGTTACTATGAAATGGTCAAGTGCATGGCCTAAATTATTGTTTGAACATTACAGTAACTGTCCCATTCTTATTCAATTTTTTCTTTTCACATAAACACACACACACACACACATTATTTTCCTAATGTTGTTTTAAAATGCAATTATTCACAATTTAAAAGACATTGGAATGACCCCAGATTAAAAAAAGCCATCGGTTAAGGGACAAAAAGCATGTTCTTCATAAAATAAAATGTTAATATCACTTGCTCAGTATTCAGATTTCATTATTATCATGGTTGCTATCATCAACAGTTATTGATCATGGCTTTGCATCTTGTATTTCTATCATAGTTTTTTTTTTTTATTGTTATCTAATTTGTTTTCCACGCAAAATGTCATCTAACACACATTTTTAGTTCAGTATTCAAGCTAAGCTCTATGAGAAGTCTGACATCTGACGTTGATGTTGTAATGTTAAAATGATCATGACTTCTCACACACAGGCACCTTGATCAAATTAATTTTATTGAATTCAGAAGTTGTTAGTGCACAGTGTTTTAGATTGTGCTTTTCCCCGGTAGAAATGTGAGTTTTAATTAAAACAGTAACTTAATATGACCAAGAGCCATTTGTTTTTAGTGTCCAACACCAGAAAGCATTGTTAAACACTTTTCTCCTTTGTAAACTGATAGATCTGTCCCTAAAGCTTTTTGTCCTGTGTTTCTTCCATGTTATCATGTGACACCGTATTTAACTAAATAAAATTACTGCACAATTAAATGTATAGCATTTTCTAAAGATTTATGGCATAAAAATAATATTGTTAATTTTCTCTCTACAGTGCGCTCAGGTTCTTTATAGCAACAAGGATTCGCGTTTACTGTGGGTGAAAGATGACTACATCATCACTACTGGGTTCAATCAGGTAATATGTGCTCTCTCTCTCTCTCTCTCTCTCTCTCTCTCTCTCTCTCTCTCTCTGTATATATATATATATATATATATATATATATATATATATATATATATATATATATATATATATACATATTACATACATACATACATACATACATATGGAAAAAAAATAAGAGACCACTGCAATTTACTATTAAATCAGCATAACAAGCATTCCATGTCATTCTGCTCAATGAGATACTGATTTGGTGATCACCTGAATCCAATCCTATTTAATGGGAAAAAAAGTTTAAAAAAGAACTGCTCATGGAGTTAGACGGAGACCTGGAGAATCCTACAACCCACAGTGTCTTGCACCAACTGTAAAATATGGAGAAGGGTCAGTGATGATGGGGGGTGCTTCAGCAAGGCTGGAATTGGACAGATTTGTCTTTGGGATGGGTGCATGAATCAAGCCAAGTACAGGGTTGTTCTAGAAGAACATTTGCTTTCTTCTGCTAAGACAATTTTCCCCAACTCAAAGGATTTGATTTTGTAACAGGACAAGTCACCATGCCATACAGATAGAGCAATCAGAGTCTGGATAGAGGATCACCGGATGTATTTTTGTACAATATTATTAAATATTCTTTTATATATAATTTAAAAAGCAGTCATTTTATTTAAAATTAGTTTAAAAAATGTGAACTGTAGATGTGTACAAATGTTAATAATAATAAACTGCGTAAAAAAAACGCCAAGCAATTTTCTGTGTAGCATATTTTCCTCCTAACGAAATTGAACTGAACCGTAACTTAAAAACGAGGTACATACCGAACTGAACCGTAAATTTTGTGTACCATTTTGTGTGTGTGTATGGTTCAGAATCGGCAGCAGGAGGTGCGGCTGTGGGATTACAGGAAGTTGAACTCCTCTCTAAGCTCTATGTCTTTAGCCACCTCAAATGGGTGAGTTTTACCAAAAACAGATACAATGTTCACTGCTCTATGATTTCTGCTCTATTGCTGCTCTATATCTCTGGTATGTGAAATCACATCCACCCGAGCTCTGAAAATAAATGGAGAGATTTATGGATGGTATCTGACATAGAAACAAATACAATATGGGTAACAACAGCTTTTGACTTTTGAGCTAATCGTATGATTATTCTCTGTACAAATTCAAACTATTTTAGTTACAAATTAATCTTTTAACTCAAATAAAACACAAGACATTTTATATAGAAAGTTATCAGAGCTAAAAGTTTATATATTACCAGTCAAAAGTCTGGATACACCTTCTCCTTCAGTTTTTCCTCCTATTTTCAACATTGTACGTTAATACTGATGACATTAAAAGAAACCCACGTATGAAAGAACATGTATGGAATTATGTAGTAAACAAAATAGTGTTAAACAACCCAGAACATGTTTTATACTTCAGATTGTCCGAAGTAGCTCCATTTAGCTTTGATGACAGCTTTGCATACTCATGGTATTCTCTCAGTCAGCCTTATCTGTGAGCCACCTGGAATGGTTTTCCAACAATCTTAAGGAGTTCCCAGAGGTGTTGAGTGCCTGTTGGTTGCTTTGCCTTCACTCTCAAACCATTTCAATTGGATTTTGATTGTGACCAAGTCATCTAATACAGTACTCCATCACTTTCTTTCCTAGACAAATAGCTCTTATATAACCTAGAGGTGTGTTTGAGACAATATTAGTGCTACTACACTAATAGTGTACAGAGACAATATTAGTTCTACTGCAACTATTGTACACATCCATATTATGGCAAAGAAATATTCAGTCTCCAAAACCATCAAATTATATGATAAAACAGGCTCTCATAAGGACCACCCTATAAAAAGTAGTCCAAGAGCTTCATCTGCTGCAGAGGATAAGTTTATTAAAATTAGCAGGCTCAGAAACTGGCAATTTACAGCACCTCAAAACCCACATAAATGCTTCTCTAAGTTCAAGTGTCAGACATATTTCAACGTCAGCAGCCAAGGGAACTAGGGTTACATACGTAACCTAGTGACGTTCCCTTTCAGGAACTTGAGCTGGGTCGGAAACGCTTTGGGAACGAGTGTCCAGTCACGCCATACTGACCAGTCCCTGCCTAGTGTGTCTGAGCACAACCTGCATGCAGGACAGATGATCTGGGAGTGGCTCTGATGTCGAAGTCGTAGAAACTGCAAAAGGTCAGCGGTGTGGACCAGCCTGCAGTGTTACAAATGTCCTGGAGCAACACTCCAGCGGATCAGGCCGTAAAGGGAACGAGTGCAACATACAACAGCTGGGTGTCTAAAAAAAGGTTAAAACTGAGCTCTTCAAATTAGCCTTAACTCCAAAAGGAGTGGGAAGACCAGAGCACTCATAACACAGACAAATGGCATCCACAATCCATCTACTGAGCGTCTGCTTATTAGCCGGGTAACCTTTTCTGTAAGGGCCATAGCAGACGAACAGCTGCTCTGACTTTCTCCATGGAACTGTGCAAGCACTGGACACAGTCGATTTATCTTTTTCTGGTTAGGGGCTAGGTAAGAAGGAGGGCAGAATGCCTGCAAAACGACAAGTCGTGAGGGAACCGCAGGGACCTTAGGCACAAACCTTGGTTTGGGGTAAGGGATAGCACTGGCCATGCCGGGGGCAAACTCCAGGAGAGACGGGGCCATGGAAAGAGCCTGTAAGTCCCCGAACCTCTTAAGGGAGGAGATTTTCAGGAGAAAAGCGGTCTTAACTGACAAATACCTAAGGGCTCAAAGGCGGGGTTAGATAGAGCCGCCAGCACAATGGCCAAGTCCCACACAGGCACTCTGGGTTGTGTCCCAGGCCTCAGCCTCCAGGTGGCGCGTAGGAAACGTGTCATGAGGGGGGGCTTTCCCAGTGACCGCCCTGACTGGCGGGGTACAATAAACCGCGATAGCTGACACATAAACCTTCAGGGTTGACGGAGCCAACCCTGCGGCAAACTGTTCCTGCATGAACTCCAGAACTAAACCAACCGGGCAGTTAACTCGGTTCAACCACGTGGCCAACAGATGCCATTTAGAAGCATACAACCTTCTCGTGGAGGGAGCTCTGAAAGTCTCCCGAGTCGCAAGACTGGAGACCCAGTGGTGCTTGATGTATGAGACCACTGACATGTTGTCCGTACGGACCAACACGTGGCAACCGCTCAGGTCTCGGTGGGAGTGTTCCAGTGCCAAGAACACAGCCATCATCTCCAGGCAGTTTATGTGCCATGAAAGATGTGACTTGTCAACGGCTTAATAGGCAACACCGGAGCCTTTAGCGATGCAACACCTGGGAGAGATAGCCAGCTAGCATCTCTTCAACCTTGGGCATCTCCCCATAGCCACATAGCCTGAACCCTACCATAGCCTAAACCCTACTATATTTGCGTATAGCGAATGCGGGGGAAAGTTACGGGCCCATTTTGTAGCTCCCTGGTTTGCGCGACGTCTCCCGCCAATGACGTCACGACTGCCTTTTGGCCAGATTTTACACGTGATTCAGAGCGTGAACAACGCAAGGCGTTTTTCGACGCAGCTCGAGTTCCTAAAAGGAAATTCCATACATGTTTTTTCACAGTTTGGATATCTTTCGTATTAATGTATAATGTTGAAAATAATAAAAATAAAGGAAAACTATTAAAGGATAAGGTGAGTCCAGACATTTGGGTGGTACTGTATGTTGTAATTCAAATCAGGTTTTTGTATTTTTGTCTTCAATGGTTTGAAAATCTTTGTTTGTAAAGTAAATTATGACTCTTGAAAATTTTTCCATTGGCAAGGCCTGGAAATTGCTTTTCTAAAATGGGTTGGGCTTCCAGGACGCTGCACTGGTGTGTCTGTACCTCTGAGAGCTGCTGTAAACACACTCACACACACACACACACACACACACACACAGAATAAGTGAAGTGGGAAGCAACACTGGGCAGGATTATAGAGAGGGAAGAAGTAAAATGTGGTGTTTATACTCTAGTGTTACTGCTATGGTAGCAATTGTGTGGTTCTGCTCTTTAAGACAGTAGGGAGGAGGAGGACGCTGCCCACTGAGGCTCCTCTCACACATGTGCAGTAGGTGTGTAAAAAAAATGGGGGGGGGGGAGGCTCCATCTTCACATAGGGAACATGGAGGCCTATCTCCTTTACCATGGTTTTTGCTGATGACTAGAGGTATTTACTGAACAAAGTTCCCAGATTGAATGTGTCTCTTGGACTCATTGTTTGGCTAAGAAATAGGTGTTTACATTAAATGAATCCAAATGCTCTTTTTTTGGCAGCAACCCACATTCTCAAATTTCCTCTTTGTCTTTGGTCGGCAGATACATACACTTATGTAACACAATGAAATCCCCGTGAACACTGTGCAGTGTTGTTAAAATCACATAGATAAGCCTTGTTAACTTTTTAGAAAGGTTTATGAGTGTTCGCCAGTGTTGATGTTCATACTGATGGATGTATTGTGCCATTAACAAAACAAACATTACCACAAAGCACTAAAAAGGACATTGAGCTTGAGGAGCAGTGTGTTATTTCTTTGCCAGCAAGCTTGTGCCAGTGCAGTAGCCCCACGCTGAGGAATGTTGCAGCTTGCATAGCTGATAGTGGACCATGTGTCAAAGTGTTGGGGTTAGACTAAAGATTGTACCATGTGCTTGTTTGTCTATAGATGAGAAGAGCTGTATAATCTGTTGACAAGCTGTGTGACCTTCTGGTGTTCACACATTAACACTGTAACCTCACTGTCCCTGTGCTATACTTATTTTCAGTTAAACATGTTAGTTTGTGTGAATCAATGAGTTTAAATCATCTTTTTTTTGTTTCCTTGTTCTAATAGTTGTAAGATGTGTTAATGTTTGGGGTGGGAGTGAATGCATATGCAAGTCACTGCAGGTGGTTCCAGTGGGCTTCAGAATTGATGTTGCCGGTAAACTGTAGGTTTTACTGCTGGTAAGCTCGTTAAAAAAAAAATAATCATGTGCTGGACTTGTCAGACATGAGCGTGTAAAAAGGTTTGGTATGTGAGCAAGTTTTCATGACTTTGTTCGCAACTTAATCTATCTGCAAAATAATTATAATACCCAGATTGAAATAATATTTCCAATGTAAGGAACAGATGTGGAAAGTAATGAATTACATTTACTCATGTTACTGTAAATGAATAGTTTACAGTAACATGAGTAAATGTAAATGAATAGTTTGTTGTATACTTCTACTTTTTAAAGTACCGTAATTTCCGGATTATTAAGCAAGGGGGGGGGATATCAAACAGGTAAAGAAAAACTTGAAAAAGAAAAGACCAATCTAAGCTGAGCTGATCACCCAGTTTTAAAAAAAGAGAGATTTCTGTTCCCTGTTTTGTGCACAACACGTTATGATTCGGAAACCAGCCCGTACATGGACGTAAATCTCGGCCCCCCCATCCGAGGGTTGTCCACCCAAAAAAAAATTATTTGAAAAATATCGCACTCTCTATTGTGAACAATATATGTATGTATACCTAAATAATTTTGTAAGTAGAAAAAAAAAACGAAAAAAATGCATTTAGAAACAGTTGAGTTCCCCCTCCCCTTCCTCACAGTGGTTTGACCCAGTTCATCTCACCTTCTCTACACACACGAGTCAGGTGTGTGACTGTGGCTCAATTTATGTTCAACTCCATTAACTAGGGGATTTTATTCACTTTAAATAAAGCGATTCTCTTTAATCTCGTTGATGCAGACTCATTCATAAATTAGTTGTGGCAAAAATGCCGATTACCGATGTAATTTTCTATGAATCTGCTATATTTGCGGCTATATTAGACTTGGTATAATGTTAACTTAACATTAACGGACACAATTAGCATATTGTTTATCTGTGCATTTACTAAATGAGCACTGTGCTACGTCCGAACTGACCCCACTGTATTTTTTTGTATAATCAATTTCTATTCTGTTCTTCAGTGTCTTAATTTTAAATAAAACTTTTTAAACCTTTTTATAATTCCTTGTTTTGCTTTGTCATTGAACCTGAGAAAAACTTTGAGAATAACCATAATGACGCAGTCTCCATGCTACAATAATAATGATAAAAGCAAAGTGTTTCACTTTGGGGACCAGTGTTGGGCAGTAACGCGTTACTGTAACGAAGTTACTTTTGACTGTAACTAATACTGTAACGCGTTACTTTTTAATTAAAGTAACTCCGTTACTGTTACCGTATGGTGCGTTACCCGTTACTTTTTTAAATGAATTAATTTCGTCTGAAGTGTAGAACAAAGTGGAAATATGCTCATTATTTCACTTTAGTTGAGTATGAAGACAAAAATGTTTTAGTCAAATGTAAGCTGTCTTTCTGGTTGGAAGGTCGTATCTAAACAGCACCTCCAAACTGTCGAAGCTCCTCCAGAAACTCCATGCCTCAACGAAGCTAACAGCTAACCCGGTGTTCTGTTCTACATTGTTGATAGTTTTCATAATTAAGCTGTGAAAGAGACATTTTTAAGAGCTTAACACAACAGCTTTTATGATGCAGAAGTCAGAAGTTTTTGATTGTGAATATATTATTCAGCTTGTTTTGTTTTATTTCAGAAATCCTTGTGATATATTCAGTTTGTGCTGGTCTGACTTAAATGAAATAATGTTTAAAAATTACTTTGTGTTTAAGTCAGTTTTGTGTTTGTATAAACCATAACGCATAAAAGGGCATTAATAGGAACATTAAAGAACGTTCTTAAAAAAAAGTAACTAAAAAGTAACTTAAAAACTTTTAACAGTGACGCATTACTTTTTGGTGTAAATAATCAACAAAGTAACTGAGTTACTTTTTGAATAAAGTAACGAGTAACTGTAACTACACTGGTGGGTACACTGTGTCTTTATCAGTACAATTTGACTGTATTATTTGTGTCCCCTTCAAAAATTGCTCATGAGAAATTTTAGATTTATTGTCCCCCTACTGATAAATGAAATTTATGGCTATAAGCCCCTATTAAGATGTTTTAATGAACATTAAATAGAAATTCTATCAGTTACTCACCCCAATGTTTATTAAAAAAAAGATCAGATATATGTATAATAATGGGGCCTTGGGGTCTGGAGTACAGATTAGCCAGACGCGAATGATGCAGACTCAGCAAAGTGCCGTTGATTTCTTATGAAACAAACCACTGGCCAAATTTAAGCGACCATATTGACTTCAATTGCAACAGTGTAAGATGTGTTTGCACGAGGCATCGGAACTGGCGACTTATAGAAACTCATCATTAAACCTGTGCAAGCATGATGAGGTCAGTTAATAATATTTATATCTTTATACTACATAATTGTTGTTCTGTTACATTGCATCATTGTGACATTGTTAATGTTGCACCAGGGTTGGAAATTAACTGGGACTGGGAAGAAAATTGTCACCGCACAAGACGTGCGCTTACTGTAAATCTCCATTTGCGATTTCTCTCATTATCATAAATAACATTATAACAGGAGTTTTTTTTTTCGCATTAATTCACATTAATCACAAGTCATGGACTGTAAAGTTGTTGGGTTTTTTTGCTTGCTTTCTTTGCCCCTGAAGTAAACAAAGTTATTTTTTAATCTATGAAAATGAGTAAACAAGTTATCAATGGTTCTTAGTTTGTTTTATCTGTAGATAGAATATGATTATTTTTTTTACGCACCGTATTTTTCAGACTAAGGCGCTACTTTTTTCCCACGTTTTGAACCCTGCGGCTTAAACAACGAAGCGGCTTATTTATGAATTTTTCCTGGGTTTTTCCCGGTTTCACAAACTTCAAGCCAAAAAACTGAACCCCATAATATTAGACCAATGAAATTTCCAAACAGAAACGAAAAAACGCACCTCACCTGTGTTCTGAGCTGCACGGCATCGGGAGGAAAAAAGTTTTTTTTTTAACGCACGACGATGCCAAAGAAAAACTCCTGAGAGATTCTGTTGTGAAAGGAAGGAGGAAGACAGCGAACAATGACTTTCTTGATAGGCTACTGTTTAGATACAAGCCGTTATAACGCGTTGAGTCTGGGTGAAGGGAGAGCTCACTAACTCCAGTTGCAACAGAAATCATATAAGCACAGACAGGTTTCCAAAACTCGTGCTTTTTTATTTTTCTTGGCAACAGCGTTACGGGTTAGTCAAAGAAACTTAGAAATGAGCATCAGAAAATAATAAGGACATATTCCTCGGTCTTGCACACATGCAGTAATACAGGAAAAATGCGGCGGCAGGCTATTCCCAAAATGCCGCTCTGCTCTTAAAGGACCCACAACATGTTTCATTAGTTTCAGTGTAGACAGGTGCGGCTTATTTATGTTTAAATAAAAATCTTTGTCAGATTCAGTGGATGCAGCTTATATTTGGGTGCGCTTTATAGTCTGGAAATTACGGTAGTTTATAACGCTAATGATATTCCTTAAAAATTACCACCTGTTTAAATGTAAGTAGGTACAGTATATGAGGTCAAACACAGTCAGATCAAATTTAACTGTGTGAATGTTAATGTGATAGATAAACTGGCTAGGAATAAATACCCCGTGCAAGCCCATCTCAAAACTTGCAAAATGCAACTGCACTTAAATTTGTAAAGGTGTTCCTTTAATTAAAAAACAACTACCGTAATTTCCGGACTATAAAGCACACCCATATATAAGCTGTGTTTGGGGCAAACATAACCCACTATATACTCTATCAGCAGAGGATAGACTATGCTTACATAAACTCAGTATTGACAAAAGAATCGGGACACCTGACTTTACCAGTAATATGTACATCTTCCCCAAATTGTTACCACAACGTTGGAGGCACACAATATGATATGATATAAATTAGAAGTAAATTTCCCTTCACTTGAACTAGAAAAGCCAAACCTGTTCCAGCATGACAATGCCCCTGTGCACAAATCTCCTTGAAGATATGATTTACATGTGTTAATTTGTAAGATCTTTGTAAGTTCTTACCTCAACCCTACTGAACACCTTTGGGATGAGTTGAAATGCTGACTGTACCCCAGGCCTCTTAACTCTACATCATTATCTGAATTTACTAGCAAGCTAGCTAAGAGTGGAATTTGTTGTAACAAATTCCACTCTTCCACTAGATTTTGGAGTGTGCTTGTGGAGATTTGTGCTCATTTAGTTACACTAAATGAGCACAAATCTCCACAAGCACACTCCAAAATCTAGTGGAAGAGTGGAATTTGTTACAACAGCAATTGGGTACTAAATGTGATATGGAATGTTCAAAAAGCACATACGAATCTTGTGGTCAGGTGTCCACAAACTACTGTTGATATAGTTTAAGTATGACTCTGGGTTTTTTATTCTCATTCATTTCCCTGTCAGTATTAATGCACCTAACTAGATAACTACAGTTGGTATAAATGTTTACATACCCCCATAAACATGCAGATCTTTGTGGTAGAACCGTGTTAAATCGTCATCTTTTCCATTTTTGATGTGATGTAGCAACCAACAAAATTCAAGTAAAATACCAATAGAAATGTTTCAACCAAAAAAGCAAAGGAAAAAACTTTTTTTTTTTGCTTGCTTACAGTAGGTGTGCACACTTTTTTATAAATAAACCAATCACATTTTAAATATTTACATCAACCATGTTTAGAAGCAATTAGAAAATGCAAGTAGGCAAGTAATATGGTTAGTGCAAATAGCGGTGTGCAAACACCATTAAACATTTACAGTACAGGTGTTTTAATATCAGAGTGGAAATGTACAGTTCAATGTTTGAGATAAGGAGAATATCATTTCATCTCAGGCAGTAAGCTTTCTGGGCAGCCAAAGCATAAGACTATGCAACAGACTAAAGAATATATTGCAAGGTATAAATTCAAACTGAGCATTTCTCAGAACTTGAGGTTTCTTTCAGATCTCCTCCTATTAAAACATGGCTAGTGTTTAATACCTAACATTATTATTGTTCTGACCAATTTTGAAAAATAAGCATGGATTTACATCTCACTGAACTTGGCTACATTTAGATGCACTTGCTATTAAATATACAACAATGGCTGATACTACACTGCCTATCTGGCTCCAATGCATGCTAGAAGTGGTGTGATAGGGACTTTTGAAGTGACATTAGCCTCCAAGATAAGAGGTTTTTTTTTTTTATTTTAACTCTGAAGGAGGTAGGAGTTTTGCAAGAACTGTAGTCACAAACCTGTCTGCACTACAGTTTTACCTATCTGGACACATTTTGTCCATTTGTACTTCAATCACATTCTTGTAACTTACCGTATTTTTCAGACTATAAGCCGCTACTTTTTTCCCACATTTTGAACCCAGTGGCTTAAACAACGAAGCAGCTAATTTATGGATTTGTCTGGGTTTTTCCTGTTTTCACAAACTTCAAGCCAAAAAACTGAGCAACATAACATTAGACCAATAAAATTTCCGAACGGAAACGAAAAAACGCACCTCACCTGTGTTCTGAGCTGCACGGCTTCGGGAGAAAAACTAGAAATGAGCATCAGAAAATAATGAGCACATAATCTAAATGGAAATTTATTCCGTTAAGATTTAACACAGTTTTTTCTGACACATCAGGAAATGTAACTTAATTAGGAAATGTAAGCCCTGCCTTGCAGATTCCACCTAAGCAAAGGTTTATTTGGTTCCTCATATTGTGTGGAGGCTGCTGATATGATGGAGAGAAGAAAGGTAAATATGTTGTGTGTTTAGGAGACCAAGTGGAAAGGGAGTAAGTCCAGGAACATTGGAGGTGGGTTTAAACTGTAAAGGCCTGATTGAAATGGTTTGGACATGTGCATGGAGACATGAGGTATGTTGGTAGGAGAATGCTGAAGATGGAGCCACCAGGAAGGAGGTAAAGAGGAAGACCACAAGAGGAGGTTCATGTATGTGGTGAGGAAAGACATGCAGGTAGTTGGTTTAAAGAGGCAGATGTAGAAGATGGGGTAGTGTGGAGATGGATGGTCTGCTGTGGCGCCCCTAATGGGAGCAGCTGAAAGAGGAAAAAGAAGAAGATTGTGTGTGGAGGCAGCTATATACAGTTATCAATTTGATCATGTGGAACAAAACCCACTGACATGCTGAATTGGTGCTTAATAGCATAATCAGCAAGGAAATGTGTGACTGCAGCGCCCTATTTATTTTATCCTGGAGAGAAGCCACATACCTCAGGCTCTTGCAAATGAGAGCAGGTCCTAATCATCTACCCCCTATGGCATGTACACTCTGCCAGGGTATTTTTCCAGAATTGGCCCTCTCCTGCTTTGTGTTTTTTACTCAACCCCTTTTTATGGGGTTTGAATGCATAACAATAAGAACTATTGTTTTTCCATTGTTTTGCAACTATAATATAGGATTACTCATGAGTTTTGGATGCTGAATTCAATCTATTTTTAGTAAGCTTTTAATTTGCCATTTGTTGTAAGATTATTTGTTAAGAAAAACATGCTGATTTCTGCCAGGCTTGATTTGAATTACCACATGTCTTAAAGAATGCATGTTGTAGTAGAGCAGGATTTTATTGAATTCCCTCAAAGCCAGCTTGTGCTCTTTGCATGTTTCTCTAGATCACTTCTAACTAGTCTGGGGTTTAGTCTGCTATATGATGACCTTTTAATTCTTTAAAAAGAATATCTGATTTATCATTATCAGATCCATTATTAAGCCTTAGGATGTCAACTGACCAACTAATTCTATGTTGATTCAGATTCAGAATTGCCGGTCCAAATATTTTGTATTTATTCTCTGACTATTGATCAATAATTACAAAAATGGTACAAAAAGTGCTTTGTGTGGTTATTTATTTAAGCCAGTGTTTTCATGGGCCGAGACATTCTCTCGTATCTGCTCTGTCCTTCTCATCTTCTCTGTCTCCACCCAGCCACTACCTAATTGCTCCCTCCCATACCCATAATTCTAATGAATTTAATTGGGCCATCTGGCAAGGCTGCAATCAGAGCATTACAATTTGACTAAATTGCTACCAGCTTTTTCATCCAATGCAGCTACATCACACCAATTCTTGCCCGTGTCCTGTGGACTCCCTACCCTCACTTCTGCTGGCAGCAGCAGAGCACAAGGCATTTGGGAAAATGTCATGATTTACATTAGACCTTAATTGGGCCTTTTAGAGTGTGAATGTAGCTTCACTAAATTGTCCGTGTAGTAGGTAGCTCATTGTCTTCAGTAATGCTCAGGAATTACAAAAAAATATCACTAAATTTATTTCTTACACACATTAAGCACTTGATCTGAGCTTGATGTAAACAGAAAGGAGATTCTTAATAAATTCTCAAGAATCTCAATAGGATTGCAATTATACTACACTAAAACACCCACAGGACCTTTCTCACCTAATCTCAGACTAATGTTCATCATAGAAATGTCAGCAATCAACTTAAACTCCTGTATTTCCACTTCCTTCAGCACCAATTTCCATTTTGAAACTCCTGTATTACCTGTCTCCATTTTGTTTTTATAATACTACTTTTCAGCTGTGGATTAATTCTCAGATGTGACATTTAAAATGCAATGCCCTGCAAAGTATTCATCTGGATTACAAATTATACTTATACAAAATGCTCCAGCAAGTAGTTTTATTAAAAACAAATATTTTAATATGTGGAGTATTTTTTTTTATATACCCTTTCCTTATTATAGATTTGCTTCAGGATCTTTGGGTTGGTTGGATGTATTTTGTTGACCTAAACCGTTAAGCAATATCACATATGCTGTATGGGATTCAGATCTGGAACTTGACTTTAGAGTATTCACATTTTGTTTTAACCACTCCAACATTGCTGTGGCCTTGTGTTTGGCACCGCTGTCTTGCTGATGTGTGAAGGTTCTACCAGGTTTCATTTAATCACAGACTGATTTTTTTTCTTTTTATGATACCCCTGGTTTTTCCATCTTGTCTCTCTTCAGTTTTGACAAGAAGCCCAGGTTTTGAGGGTAGAAAGGATACCCAGAGCATGGTGCATATTTCATTGTATGGATTATATTAAATATTTTGTGGATTAGGTTTGCACCTGCAAATAATTTTAACTTTATTTAGTGTAAGAAAAAAAGTTTGTAAATAAGTTGAACTGTAAAGCTAACAATAAAAATACTTACAGAAGAATATGTTTATTTCTCAGTTGTATATCTCATCAGTTCCAGGGGTCTGAATTATTTGCAAGTCACTGTAGTCATAATATTTTACATTTTTTATTGTTTGTTTTTAATATTATTGTGTTCTCATAGAAAGGGGTCTTCTGTAGGTTCTTTGTGCATTAAGCATTTTTGGCATCCCAAAGGCTTCTTGTTTGTGACATTTTTTTTTTTTATTATTAACGCTTAAGTTTTAGGGTTAAACATAGATCTTTATGGTTTTATTACAGGAACCTGAAGGCAGCTGAAGAAACCTAAAAAATGTAAATGTGACTCTTTTTTAAAGTTTGGATTTAAAATATGCAGAGTCTTGTCTGTTAGAATCAAACCCTGTTGCATTTTCGCCACCTGCCCTGTATTAGTGTCTGAACACGGGCCTTAAGGGTGCAGCGTGACTAAATAGTCGACTCAGTAGGAAGCTCAGTGCCTTCACTAATTGTGTGCAGTTACAGAAAATATCACTAAATTTGTTGTTTACACACAACCTCATGTCGTTTTCACCAAATTTCTACACATGACAACATTTTATCAACTTTACCGCCTGCTGATTCAACAGGAGCTCACTGCAAGCTTGACGGTTCCACTAACCACAGGAACTTGGTAAAAAGGCGAAAAGGCAGGAAGAAGTTTTTGTCCAAAAGCATGTAGAGATGTAGGTAATGACTGGTAATGTTTATATGGTTAAATTAATTGAATCTTCTGGGTTTTATTTTTTTATTTTTATATGGACTGTATCAAGGATTTTGGTCCAGACCTAGGCTCAGCCATCTAGTATAATCATCCCAACCCTTCTTAATCAGCTTGATCCCATGGGCCTAAAAATGAATGGCTTATTCAGTTGTGTGCATCGATCCAAGCCCATTACTTTCCCTGTCAGAAGCTGCATCAGACCCAGATGCTGTTGTTCTTTTTTGGATTAAAGGTTGGTGTTTAGGGTTCCAGCTGTGCTCAGTTCTTGGATTTACTCATGGTGTGTAATACAATAGTTTAGTTTTTCTAGTCTTAAAATTTGTTTTTACTTTAACAAACTGTTTTATAAGGGATATTTTTTGCTGGCCCATGAAAAACTGTTGTGAGGAGGAGCCCAGATGTGGTCATTTTTGATCATCACAGCTTTGATAGATTATTAACAAGACACTTCTTGGCATGGATGTAACTTGTTCATAAAAACTTTGTATGAGTCAGCAACCCATCGCATTTCCACCTGATGATCATTTATCTCTGTGCAGTTAGAGCTCCGATCTAACACAAGACCATGGGATTTCTATGACTCAGCACTCATAAATGTCTAATGTAGAAATAATTGAAGAGAAAAGAATTACTGGTAGAGAAGATTAGTTTCCCTTATTGTTGTTGCATTGAACACCACACTATTTATTTAGGGAAACGCTCTGTTGTAAGTTTCTATATGGAATTTTAAAAAGTTCACTCAGAGGAACAACCGAATGGTGTTCTAAGAGGTCTTTTCTAAAGGTACTGCAGAATATATTCTATGTTCACTGACAGTTACGATGTCACAGGACACAAACTGAGCTAGAGGACAGAGTTGAAGAGCAACAGAAATGCAGGGAGACTTACAGAAAATGTTTCTGAACAATTGTATAACTATTCTTTATTCAGGTCCAGCACCATGTGCTTTATGCCCAGTTGAATTTTACATGCACTTCTTCTGTTGCTGTATTTATGAGTTTTATGAGTAGATTTCTTGACCTACAAGCCTTACTAGCCATTCTTTTCACTTTTGGCTTTTATTTAAATATTTGCAGTGTGAAACCAAACCAAATCAAACAATTACCCAGCAACAAACCAAAACATTTTGCTTTAATTTCCAGGTACAGAAATAGCGTGAAAGTGTCCTGAGACTGAAATTAGAACTGTGAATTAGCACTGTTACAGTTCTTATCGGTATTTTAAATAGCCATACACAGAGAGCATGGGTCTGTAGGTCTGCAGCCTATTTTAATAGTTGTATAATCAGGCTCAGTGGCCATGTGCCGAAACCATCTAACAATGATGAAGGCTCTAATTCATGCTATTTAAATCTTGCTCATTTTCTTTTTCTGTTAGTACTCAGTAGCAGCACAATTCAGTTAATACACATATACAAAATTCTGTGTATGTTTGTGTGTGTTTGTGTGTGTATGTTTTTTTGTGTGTGTGTGTGTGTGTGTGTGTGTGTGTGTGTGTGTGTGTGTGTGTGTGTGTGTGTTGTGGATGGCAGGAGTAAGTTTGGCAACTCTGTTGTGAGTTGATGTGAGTGTGATCTAACTATTATTTATAACACATGGATGAAATGCAATGTGATATGTCTCTCAAATCCATTTATCCCCTCCATTAACACAGAGATGATATGGAGAAATGCCTCCTTACCATCTTTCTAATCTTTCTCTCACCCAAAGAGTTTTTTGTGTTTGTGCTGTTACTGTCACTCTCATTCTTGAGTCAGAGGGTCTGTGGTTTGGGGCTCCTGTGTGTAAGTGAAGGTTTGTGACTCGGGCCAGCGAGTTGAATGGCAGTTCTTGCTCTATGCTCATAAAGTGAACAAACCTGCTTCCCATTAGATTCCCCCTTTCCTGTGCTGCCAGGGTTCCCGTGGCCCACATACAGCAGCCAACCAGCAGTGGCAGGTCACCATACACATATACACATATGCAGACAATTACTGCTCCCAATTCCTCCTCACTTCCTTTCAATTGCACAGTTAAAGTAAAGCAGTAGAAAAGCAGTATTTCTTACATTGATTTAATTAGGAAAACTTGGAGGACATTATATTCGTAAGTAAGATAATTAAATTATTGTTTTTTTCTTACCACTGCTAAATGTCAGCTGCAAGAAAAACAGCTACAAGAAAGGCTATAAATAAATGTCCTGCCATTGACTCATTCTACAAAACACATTTAATAGGTTCCCTAATGTGATGTCTGTGGGAAGACTGGAAGACGGCTGAGCAAGACTACCGTGTGGATGTTAAAGGATGAGCAGCTAAATAAAATATTTCACTGTGCTGGAGTACGCAAAGTCGCAAAAACTGAGGGAATGAAAAACCATGAAGGAATGAATTCCACCTAATATGAAAAAGCATGTTGGAGTTCACTCATTTTCTAATATTTACTGATTATATTCAACTACGGTATGCAGTTTACTTGCTAATGGTAGATGAGTTTTGAATTTTTTGAGTAGCTAACATGGGCTAAACAGCAAGTCAAATTGTAGCAATGGATAAATATTGCAAATGTGCAAATATTAAATGATGTTTTCAGGCAAGATGTGTTCGTTTGTAATAGTTTTGTTGAAGTAGCAAAATAAAATAATTTACTTAAAACACAAATGAGAGTGCATTCACACATAAGAGGATTACCATTACTTTTTACCATTATCTGACCAGTTCAAACACTGTACAATTTTATATATATATATATATATATATATATATATATATATATATATATATATATATATATATATAAAATATGTGATGCAATTCGATTATAATTATGTACTTATCAGAAATGTGCAAATTACAAAATAAATGTTAAGACTGGTATTTTGATCAAACCTTTTTTATGACAATATAAACTCTCACAAGGAAATTCTGACTACTCCTTTTCAATTCCAAATACATTTTATAATCTGTTGTTCTTCAATTTCAGTAGTTACTGATGCGCTTCCCCAGGCCATCATTTGTACAAACATCATTGGCTGTGTTGTTGGTTGTAAATCAGCCAGAGCAGTTTATTGACTGCTGACAGGTGGCATGTACATCTGTCCAATCTCATATCCCTGGTGTGATTTTGTTTGTCCACAAGATCAGGCAGTCCACTGGGAAATATATTAGTGTCAGGAGCTGGAGGATTTACCAACTTCCCCCACAGCTGACGTGTATTTCATTTGGCCGTGTTCACCGCTGCACTCCTGTCAAGCTGATGTTTTAGCTACTAGACCAGCCTTTAGAAAACATCCTGTAATTAGCTTAAGTTTAGCATAGCATAACTTAGCATAAGTTGTCATCGTTCAAATGTGCTATTCCTGAGTGTATCTGGGTCCATGATCTGTATCTGGGTTTTTATATCAGCCACAGCTGGGTTTTTATATAATTTATATCAGCCACTAGCTTACTTCGTTAGCATTGCTGGTAGCTAATTTTGCCTAAATTAAGCTTTCAGCTGCATTGAGAAACATTGAGAACACTAAATGAGATGGTTGTAAAAAGAGACGAGGCCCAGCAGGTTTGAAAGAACAACAGTCAACTGTTCATCAAGGCAGTATTATGATAACATGCAGCACTCAGCACACCTGGCATGGGGGTGAGCATCACAAAGCCATAGTGTGAGTAGATTGAAAATAAAAGAAAGAAAGAAAGAAAGAAAGAAAGAAAGAAAGAAAGAAAGAAAGAAAGAAAGAAAGAAAGACAAATTATGTAATCAAAAGTAAATAACTGAAAAGTATAAAAGAATAAAGATAACTTATGAAGAAAAATGAAGGAAAGAATAATTAAAATGGAAACAGTCATGGGTTAAAAAGAAACCAAGATGGAAAGAGGAAGAAAAGCAACAGCATGAAAGAATGTTCAGCGAAGCAGCAGCTTTTATCTGTCACTTCATTAGGAGCTCTGAGCTCAAACTGTCTTCTTGGATTTTCCCACTGAAGTTTGCTTTCAAGAGGAATTGCTTTGTCAGCTCATTCTTTTTGGTCTGTGTGGCTTTTGAGATTTTCCCCCAATACTTCTATCTCAGCTACTGTGTATCGTTGTCTGTACTATTTTCTATGATTTTAACCCAGGCTTCACACAAACTGTTAGTATAAGAGGGGAGAGTTTACAGTAATTAAGACAGGCTAAGATATTTTGAGGATTTTATGTACATCTTGTACTATCTATATACATAAATGTGATCCCGATGATTTTGGTACACAATACTGTTAAACTTGCAGAAAGATCAACCGGTTCCTGTGCTGCTCACACACCAAGCATCGGGTTTAAACAGTCTGGAAGAGCAACATTCCTAAACACACACACATACACACACAAACACAAAAACAGGGCCTGTGTCATCATCACCATTCAGGTTCTGTGGACATTTCTATATACATGCTCCTAGAGTTCAAAGCAAAGAGAGACAATACACATACAGCAGTGTGTCCAGGTGCACTCATTAAGGAGGACTAGCATGCAGGCTTGTGCATAGATTTATAAAAACACAGTGAGCCTGCACTGAGTTTACATGCTCAATTGGTGTCATCTAGTATCTGTTATCTAGCAGTTATCCCCAGCCGTGTGTCTTTCAGTGGTATACTGCATATCTGAGGTGTGAATATTATACAGTTTGTGGAAGTGCACATAATAATTTATTTTCTATTTATTTTATCAGTATAAAATAAATAGAAAATAAATTATTATTGAAGTATATACTTCATACTTGAAGTATATGAAGTAGATTGTAGACTGGAAATGATTGCTACCCTACCTCATTGTCTCTTTGGCAGAGGTCTCAACCACCGGGTCACAACCCAGTACCTGGCCGTGGAAGAGTTGTTACTGGATTGCACGTATGTTTCGGGGAAAGGTCAATAGATATTGTCGAGTTCCGACAATATGACACTGTATTATTTATTGTGCACTTTGCACTTTAAGAGCCACTATCCAAATTTACATGGCACAACTTAAAAAAAAATTATTTCCACACCTGTAACATTGTACAGTTAAGTATTATTGACTGTTAAACAGAGCGAGAGAGAGAGAGAGAGAGAGAGAGTTACAGATGAAAAAAAAGAAAAAGAGGCAGTTCACATGCTCCAATGTGTCTAATATGTGGAGATACAGTAAAAATGTATCACTAGTGTCTAATATTTGATTTATAATTTATGAATTATTTTATAAAAAAGAATAAAAGAAAGGATCTGATTCAGTACACTGATGTAGTACACTGCGTATTTGCACATATGACGTGGTGTTTCAAGGTGGAGTCAAAGGTTATTTTAAGCTTAAGTCTTATATTTCATTGAGCTGTTGTTGCTGACTCACATTCCAGCATCATGATCCGGAAAGCACTGAATGAATGAATAAATGAATGAACAACCGATGTGTTTTTTATATGCGTTCCAATAAACCTTACACTGTCCAGACACACACCATTCTTGGACTGTTTTGACACCTCACTTATTTGCCTATAACACAAGTCATTATATCATCATGTGCATTTCACAAGGCAAAGAGTTTCATATGCAGGAAATTGTTTGCATGCAAAAGGTATCCACAACTGGCACGGAATTATGTACACTTTAATGGACACTTTTAATTGGTTCTTAGAGTGAAGGTATGTAAACATCTGCAAAAGTGCTTCTTGTTCATGCTTCTATGTGCAGTTACAGAGATATTCTAGTATTAATTAAGATGATGAATTATTTCCTTAAAATATGTTGATGCCATGTGAAAGATGTGTACAAAGATATGTGTGTTCTATATGTACTGTGTGGAGAACTGCTCTTTGGTTATTAACATAAACACAGGGTGTTGTATTTCACTGCGGTTGAGAGTGTATCATTCTCAGCATTCATATAGCTGAGGTTAGAGTGTGTATTGGCTGCCAAAGTACATTTAAGTGCATCAGCATTTGCTGAAAAAAAAGAAATTTTCTACTGTGGTGATACAATGGCTTTGATGTCATTTTGTTCAGAGAAGAACCCCCTTTTTTGGTAGTCTGGGGTTCAGTAATTGTGCATGCTACTGACTACCAGTGTATTTTATTTTTTTTACGTAAGTCTAAATATTTTAACTAAAGAAAACAAAGGTTTAATTGGTCTTTAGCATGTTAGATGGGAACAGTGTGAACATTGTTGAACTTTATGACAATCGATCAGCAACTATGGGTGGCAGGATCTGTAGCAAAGAGTGTGTAAGAAAAAATAACACTGGACAAAGCACAAAGGTCCTCAGATGGGATATTTGTAGAAGGGCGGAAAGAAAGAGGCCCAGCTTTAGAAAAAATTAGGAAGGGGTTTAGTTTTTATTGGCTAAATAGAGTGAGTGTGTGTGTGTGTGTGTGTGTGTGTGTGTGTGTGTGTGTGTGTGTGTGTGTGTGTGTGTGTGTGTGTGTGTCTGTGGCTCACAGTGAATTTACCATGTATGTAAAAGGGTGAGTGTGCAGGTGCTGTGGCTGAAACTGGACAAGACATGAGCTCCTAACACCTGATTGCACACACAAGCGCACGCAACCTGATGCGTGCGGTACATAACCGAATCCGGTCCTGTTGTGATTTTGTCATTCACTTCACGTCACATTTCATTATGTTTGTCATGGACAGAGGCCTCTTCATCAGCCCTGTTAATTCCTTATTGTGTGGGTGTTACATTTTGTTTGTTTATAATTAGCTTTTTTTTTTTTAGATCTTCAATCTCCCATGTATTATATCCTTGATTGATTTTTACTGCGCATTACAGTGTATATAAAAGTACACGAAATATAAAAAGTCTACACTGTTTTTGGCAGTTTTTTGTGAAGTTAAAAAACTGAATCAGTTGAGTGAGTTAATTCACTTTTCTCTTTTAAATGGAATAAAACAACTAATTAAATTCAAGTGGGAAAGCAAATAGAAATGTTTCAGAGGAAAAAATTAGTGTTCATTTACCTGTTGCATAAGTGTGCACACCAAGAATAAAGACATTCACCACAGAAAATACATCTTTCATCAGTGAAGTGATTATGATTAAGGACTATTTTCCACATCACCAAGAACAGGCTGTCTCTCCAAAAAATGACAAAAAGGACAAGAAGAAAACATATCAGGGAGGCTGCCAATAGACCTACAGCGGCATTAAATGAGCTGCGAGAATATCTGCCGACTAGCAGTCATTCCCTGCATGTGACAACAATATCTTCTATTCTTCACATGTCTGGGCTATGAGGGTAGGGTGGCTAGACAGAAACTCTTTCTCATGAAGAAAACATCCTGCTTGCCTAAATTGTCCCAAAACATGTTGCAATATGTGTTGCGGTCTGATGTGTTTTTTATTTGTTAATCCTGTGAGATAATGACTGGGAGAAGGTAGAAAAAAGATTTGATATTAGTGTAATTTTTTTAATCGCAAAAAACTTTTTATTTTAAGGGTTGTGTAGATGTTTATGCCCTCAGTAGCTATACATTTAATTTAGACTTTTCAGTTTTACTTCTGGATAATAAAACTACTACTCTGAGTCTGAGAACAGCAGCGTTTAACCCAAACTGCTTACATCATGCATCCTAAACCCCTCTCAGCCTCTACCCTGACAGAAATGCAAAAGACACACATATACACACACACACACACACACACACACACACACACACACCACTTCTATTTTGAAACCACCTTTTGGCAGCAGCACCAAATCAAAATGTATAGCTGTGTCAGTAAGGGAGCGCTGGCGGGAGTTGGCACGGTGTGGTCTCATGTTGACCTTTCGGTGGTTCCTTTTTAATTGCATCTCTTCAGAGGTAAAAAAAATGCACTGATGGATTTAGAAGCTGGTGTGGGTTAGGGGCCGGATGGTACAGAGCCAATAGCATGCTGGTGTGTGATGGGAGATGAGGGGTACCACACATGGAACTGCCACTGTTCAGCCTGATCAGCAGTTTTCTTCATGGGCGCATGCTGGCACGCGGCATTGGTATTAGAAGACGAGGCATATAGGCACTTTTGTGTTTATGTGGTGCCAGAACACTGCGTTGGATAGCCTTATTACAGGAAAGAGGAACTGAGTACAAGGCCAGTCCAAACCACCACTGTTTCTCAGAGTCCTGAAAGACAAATCTAGCTCAAGAAAACATGGCTACATTCAAAGCATTTCTGTTTTTATTTATGGACTGAGCTCAGTTTACTTATAGACACTTTGAGACTGAATGTCAGAATACAAAATAAGTTGATTTTGAAATGTTGAAAAAAAGTTTAAATGATTTTTGGTGAAAACATCTGTAGTTCAGTTTTACAATTTATTTAAATGAATATATAACTGCAGTATATTCAAAATAAAATGTATGCATCCTGCAGCACAGTGGGAGAATTATAACGTCAGGAAAAAAGCATGTTTTATTTTATATAAATTTTATATATGTTGACAAGAACATTGAAATGAACATGAAATGATATGAAGCAGAAACTTTGACAGGAACCCAACGCAAAAGTGAAGCATCAGTCATGAATATTCATTCATTTTAGATCTCTCATGAATTTTATTGAGATTATAAGCAGTTCACTGATAGAGACCTGAGTGTTTTTTGTGGTGACTGCAATCCAAAGTCATCATAGCAAAACTGTTCATTTTGATTGCAGTGTTAAGCTATCTTCATGGTTACTCAGCGGTTACAGTAATCTTGTGTATTTTCAGGCTATCCATGTGGAGCCATCCCTAGCAGTACCTGGTCTAGGAAACCGTCTTATGTATTGAACTGATACATACACAGACTTATTAGTGATGAATTTGTGTGTTTAACATTTAAATGCTTTATGCAGTTTTTGGCCACCATGGCCATGTCCAACATTGTTAGTCCATCAGCTCAAGACATCAGTTTGATTGGCTTGACAACAGTTGATAAAGGAGTAAGTGTTTCCTGCTCTGCCATTCAGAACACCGATTGAGCAGCTTGTCAATGTCCAGGCGTTTCCTGCAATCAAAGTGAGTGAGAGAACATCCGGAGCTCTGTGAAACCTTCAAACCCTGGTGGCTCATGTCTGATTATAATGCCTGTTTGTTCTAAGGGGACTGACTTCCCATTCTTGCTGGGGCAAAGGACAGGGGAGGAGGTCACAGGTCATCCAGTATACAGCTCATGCAAGCAGTTTGTTGAATTTTGGCTTCTTTGGGTTTAATGTTATGGCCCACCCAAGAGAATGTGCTTGCATGTGGGCAGTGATGATTGATATTTCTTTTTTGCATTATTTAGTGCCAAACTATCAACGTGTCCTCTTCGCTGAATATACAAACACACACACACACACACACACACACACACACACACACACACACACACACACACGAAGACATATGCCTATGCCTTTTTTTGTTGATTTTTATGTTGGCTCCTGCATCTGACCTACTAATCCCAAAATAAGAAACTTGCCTCGTGCCAGATTGAGCTTGGATTTGATTGTATACAAAAACAGCTTGTGATGTACAGCTTTGGCACCTGGAAGAACTTAAGCACTCACTCCTCCTGGACAGCTGAGATTAAAGTGAGATAGCGCTTATCTGATCCCTGCAGCTTGAAGATATCACATATGCCTTATTCTAGTCATAACACCAGCCATGACAAATTTAGATTAGGTTGTAACAGTTGTATTACAATCTTGTTTTTTTTTTTTTTTTTTGTGTTTGTGTGTGTGTGTGTGTGTGTGTGTGTGTGTGTGTAATTAACAGTAAGTGTAAGTTTTGCAATGAGCTGTACAAAGTTCTCTCAAATAAATTAGTTTTGGTTGTAGCTGGAAAAATGGATATGATAAACAACTGCTTAAAACTTGGATGATGAAAAGGTAAACATCCTTGTGTGTTCAGTGTATGTAAAAGAGGTTGCCTCCAATATGTTCTCTTCTCATGTCCTTCATCTACATTAAAATGTCCTCTGCCAAACCAAATGCAGTGTTTATCTAGACAGGCAGATTGGCAAATCTTTGAGGAGTGTTAAACTCAGACACATCGGGGGATAAAGTCATGTACATGCTTCAGGCTAAACTTAAAACAACCAGTCTAAGCATAAGCATACCTAGGAACCTAAACATAGGAACCAGGTTTCTTTGGTAGAATTGGGCATTCTTAAATTATTAATTTCCCCCATGTATTTAAGAGCAGTGAAATTGTGTGTTGGAAAGTTCAGGCTCCATGTGCATATGTGGGACTTTCATTAGAGCTAAGAGTCGTAAAACATTCCAGAAGATGGGACTCGTTTTTTTCTCAACACCCTCCCATTGGATTTGTTGTTCTTTTTCAGTGATGGTTACCATTAAATCCTCTCCACCTAAATACCATCCTAGTCAGCATAATGCAGGTTAGAAACAACAATAGCAGTGCAGCAGATACAATTAGCACATTTTGACATTTACACTGTGCAAGATATTAGTCAGGAATTGGGCTTATCTGTCTGCCAACTGAAGCTAATTGGATGCAGATGTTTGGGGGCGATCTTCTTTATTGCAAAATTTGGGTTTAATTGTAGGCACATTTTGTTCTTAGCAGCTGTTCTATCACACTCTGACCCCTCTACGCTTCCCTCTTCGGAATGTTACTCTCTATTATTGATGGCAGATTTACATTTCTATAGGATTTCCACATTTAATAATAATAACAGAATTCATTCTCATTGCCACCATTTTTTTTGCTTTATTGTTCCAAAATGAGGTTTTTACTTATTTTTAGATTTTAATTTCTTGGGCATGTTTTTGGAATCAAAAACACTATAGAAATAAGCTTGACTTGACTTGACACTTTATACACCTTAATATCCAGCACATTTACTTTGAAGAGTGCTGTTTTATTATCTAAAAGCTTGTGCACAAAATACTTCTTGCACTTTCTTGTTTTTGTCAAATGTTTCACAGAAGATATTCAAACCACAGGTCACTATTGTGTTCTCATAATCACAAGTACTACTACTAGATTATTATACTACTACTACTAGAGTCAGCATTTGTGTGGTTCAACATCTCATTCCTTGTCCATCCTGTTCTTATCATTTCAAATTCCGTTGAAGTATAAATTACCTACATACATTTTTGTTTCATCGAAATATACATTGATTTACTAGTATTTCCAGATGTGGTGCCATCATTGGGGAAAAATGTACATCCTCTTCACTGAGTATCTGAGTATAACCTATCGTTGCACTGAGTGTTCAAAAATGGGAACTTCAATAAGAAATAATAGACATCCACATTGGCAAATATTTCTTAATGAACTAACTTGAACATTTTCTATGAATATTTTCAGGAGAGGACAGTTAGTAATTGGGTTGCTATATCGGGATAGGTTAAGTTAATCATTCAGTTCATCAGCTTTTTTACCAACACACCATCTGAATTAAATTCAAGAAATCTTCTCAAAACACAACGTTTTATGTGCAGACTGTGTGTCTACGAAGTACAGAACCATTTCAACTATAATATACGGTGCATTATACAGATTTATAGAAGGAGATGCAGATCAGAAATACTTGTTTCCAATTCAAAGGCTGAGAAAAATGTCATTATTCACCTTCAGGCCACTGCTTGTATGTTGTTTAAAATCATTAAATATCTTATTACACATTATTATTGTGATAAAAAAAAAAGATTTACTGTGTAGACTTTTTGTAAAATAACAACAAAAAAAAAAAGAGTTTCATTGTTACAATGGATTCTTTGAACGTTTGAGCCTGATCGTTGAGTTTGGAAGAGAGCCAGCATGCCTAGACTCTTAAATTCAGTGAATAATAGGATCCTTTAATTGAAGGTATGAGAGGAGAGAGGCACACACTTTCATACACACATACGATCAGGTACCAGCCACTATCCATACACAGAGTAGCTTGTGTTCCTGCAACTGAGGGATCTGCTGTGATGTATACGGTCTCACCCAATCACTGCTCTCAGTTTGTCTGCAGTGCTTGTTATTCATGCTGGTATTATTGTGTGCATGTGTACATACTTTGTTTAACATGTTTTCTATCCTGCTAAACACCTCTGGGCTGTTTTATCTGTTTGTGTTCATCTGCGTCTGAACAACAGCTTGCAGCTGGATTGTTGTTATTTTGCCAATGCTAGAAGGAGATTTGTGTACGTGTGCAAGCTTGTATTTATCTCAGTGAGGAAAAGAATTTTTAGACCTGTAATAGACATTTGGTATACCGTCACTTGTGGGAAGGTATTTCTTTGGTTTACTTAGGGTAGGGTTAGATTTCTGCCAGTGGACAGTCCTCACAAGAATAGTAAGGCAAACATCTGTGTGTACATGTGTGTGCATGTGTGTTAAATTCCATTAAGCACTCCAGCTAGTCTTCTACCTGTAAAATATCTGGGTGGTCAGTCACAGGCATGTGTGCAATAATAAACAGTATCAGCTTCTTCGGTTTGGGTGAGGGGAGACGATTACAGTGAAATGCGCTTATTAGATTTGAGCATGGTATGTTTTCAATCACTTTCTCTTACTTGCCTCAAGCTTTCTCCTTAAATAAAACATAATACCTTCCTGCCTTGCCAATTAATCCTAAACAGCCTTGTAAAAGTTGGCTCTGGGTGCTGTTTTTTACCTTCTCTTGCATGGCTGCTTGATATCTCAGGGAAGCAGGTTTCTGCTCTGCCTGAGAGCATTACTGCAGCACAGCCCTGTCACCTCACCAGGATTTCCCTGAAAGAAAATGGCAGCAATAATGACGAAACATAACAAATATAGATTTTTTTATTGATATTTATTTGCAAACTTTAAAGCAATGCTATTATACAAATACACACACAGTAAATGATTATTACACAAGGTAAGAGCTTTCCCAAAAAAACAGGGAAACTGCATAAACACATATTGAAAATATTCAGTAATACTTTCAATGTTTTAGACTGTTCACACTTGTATTCCAGTTTGGATAATTATACTCACTGACCAGCATAACTTTAAATGACATGTCCATCTCAGTCAAATCCTTAATATGAAACCATCTGTATATTACAATTCTCAATTGATAAGAGGTTGGGCTAATGGTTATACAGTCACATTTTCCTTTGTGAGGCTAGAAAAAAAAATCAATCCATTCTTACTTTAATCTTTAATTTTTGCATGTAGTTTTAAAAAGAGATAAGATTCTGTACTGTGTTCCATACAGATGCATCAGTTGCATTGCAGTAATACATTCAATTGCAAACTATTCAATTTAACCCACATATTTAACCTGATAACTGTCGAACAGAAGGGATCAGATGAATTTGAGCAGAAAAATAGCTGAACACATTTGATTGAGGTGATTTAACAACTGTGGTGTCATTTATCCATTATTTATTCTTTGTAATTGAAACTATGGAAATGTGCTTCAAAAAGCCAATCTCAGTCAGCAGTGTCAATTGAACATTTTATTGCCAACATAAGTCTTTGGGTTGTTTTTTAGCATAGAATTAGTCAATAGAAAAAATGTGTTTAGCTAGCTCATATGCTAATGATATACGACTATATTTAACAGCATACCGATGACATCAAAGTGTTGTCCTGAGTCAATATAACAATTTCATTGAAAACAATAGGCACAAAATATTTTTCTTCTTCCCATGATGCTCAAACTATGGTAGAAGTTCCCACTGAACTTTCTGAAATATTCCACATTTGTCATAGTAGCGAGTTCAAGAAAAAGGGTTAAGGGGGCATAATTTAAAATGTCTTTTCTTTTTAACTTTGGACAAATGATTATATTAATAACACATTAATAGAATCATAATCCAATTGAAGTTCTGATTTTCTGATTATTTCTCAAAGTTAAGAGGGCTGCACTATTTTACCATTACTTTATTATGTGTATATGGTCCATCATTGGGACACAATGACACCATGATCATAGAATTTCACAGTCTCTTTCTCTCTTTACATTTACATATTAAATATTAACATACAAACTGTACAGAGCATCTGCAACAAAATGTACATTCTGTGAAAAGATGTTACAATCGTATTTTTCATGGTTTTCATGTAAAATACACGAAACTGGTTAGGGTGGGTTTTGTTTACAACATTTTTTAAACCTGTTTAAGGCAGATAATAGAATAAATGTACTGATGCTGTTTACAGATTTAGCAACCCTAAAATCAAGCTTTAAATATAAGAAAATATAAGAGGGGCTGTAGTTTGTTTCATGTTTACAAATCATTTTTAGCCACTTAGACTGTGGTTTTGTTTGCAAACTAAATCCTTAGATTAACTTGTTGGTAGAAGCATTTTAAATATCCTTTTTGAAGATTTTGTGTTGTCTGTTTCACAGTCACAAGAGGTAAAGGAAGAAGAACTTGTATTTATACACTGAAAACAAGACAGTAATATACATAAGAATGCACAAAAAAATTTTTGCTTCAGCTCTCAAAATCAAAAGCAACATAATTGGCAGTCTTAACATAACTAAAGATGTCCTCATCTTCATTTTCCAGCACACGTTATTGTCCGTGAGTATTCAATGCACTTGAGTTCCACGTGTGGGCTTCTGAGCAAAATATTGAATAAAATAGTTCAACCATGATTTTTGTGCTACATTTTTGCCGAAAAAAAAAGAAACGTTTTTGGTTTTGACTGAAGGCAGGCAGCATTTCTCTTAATCTTAATCTTTTAAAGATCATAGAATTCAAGATGTCGTTTGCTTTGCCCAATAAAATATCCCCAAGTATCAAACTCAGCATGGCTTTAAAGTATTTGTGTTGTTTTCAACACAGCAGTCTTGTATGAGTGGCATCTCATAGTCCAAGAAATCTTTCTGCACTACTGATTGAGAGGACATTATGTCTGGCTGCTTTTGGGGCAGGGCTTCATTGTCCAAACCTACTTTAACACCCTCCAATTCCAATTGTGAAGGGTCACAATACAGGTGCAATTGTGCTTTTTTTTTTCTGTGCATGTAACAAGCTACACCGGCAGCAATGACCATCAGCACTAACAGGAGAACAATAGTCAGTGCTGGCAAAAGCATTGTTGCAAGTTGTGGATCCTCTACTTGTGCGCTGGTGTGCTGCTGGTTTAACGTCTGAGCCTCTGTGCATACCCTGTCTACATCAATGGTCTCATCCAGTAAACTGGCACAGATGGAGTATGTGGAATTCGGAAGCAGTCCACGCAGTGTGTAGGTTTGATGAATGGCTGGAATGTTGCGTTGCTGTGGACGTTTATCTGATCCTGAGAGGCTTCTATAAGTTAGTTTGACAGTATGGATATTTGAACGTCTAGCGACATAGCGATTAAAGTCCACCAGAATAGATGAGCTTGTTATTGTGTTTACAAAGATTTCAGGCAACACATTGATTGATGCTGTAGAGACATTTTCAGGTAGAGACAAATCCTCCTTGTTCTCACAATATTTTCCTAAAGTCCCATGAGGACACGTGCACTTAAATTGACTTTGATGATCCAGCCAACATGTGCCCCCATTTAGGCAGATATTGGATGGACAAAAATGTATGTTCAGACCTGAGCCTGCACTGCTGCTTGGGGAAGCTGGGACTGGAGGTAGAACATGAATGTCTGTCTCTGAAAAAGGTTCATTGCTGGGCTTGAGGGGAATTGCACGTGTTGTGCTGTGCAAAGTGGTGATCAGAGGTGGTGCCAGTGTTGTTGTCTTAGCTGGACTTATAGTAGTCGTTACAGGGCATCCAAAGTCATTATGTCCTAGTCTTTCCAGCACTTTTCCTGCATTTCGAGGAGGAAAATGACAGCGGGTCTCCTCTGTCCTTCCAAGCATTATCTGATTATTACGTAGCCAGATGTGAAACCAGGCCAGTGTGCAGAGGCAGTTAAATGGGTTCTCTGCAACAGTAAGTTTTTTTAAGTGAGGAAAAAGCATGGTCATGTTTTCTGGCAAGCTCTGCAAGCTGAGGTTGCTGATGTCCAAATCCTGAAGCTCAGTCAGGTTTTCAAAATGTTTCCACTTTAAAGGACCCATGGGATTTCCTGCTAAACTAAGTGTGACCAAGCCCATTGCTTCCGACAGCACTCGAGGAAAAACCTTTAATTGATTGTTCGAAATGTCCAGCTCATGAAGGTTCTTGAAGCTACCCAAGAATTCCTGATTCAGGGTGCTAAGCCCCAATCCACCCAATTTGAGTGACTCTAATTTGGGTGCCTGAAGGTCAGCTGGCCCTAGTGAAGGGATTTTATTGAACCGCAGATCTAGTAGAAGCAGATTAGGCATTTTTAAAGCAGGTATTGTTGTCATCTTATTTCTGTACAGCTTCAACTCAAGTAACCGCTCCAGGCCATCAAAGGCCGCCGGGTGTATGCTTCTAATGGAGTTGCTGTGAAGATACAGTCTTTCCAGCAACTCCAGTCCAGCAAAACTGTCCTGAAAAATATGCGTGATTTGGTTAGATGAAAGATCCAGGTTACGAAGGGAAGATAGTGGCTCAAACACATGAGCTGGTAGTTCATTCACTTTGTTTTGACTGAGGTCCAGCATCTCTAGGCTTTCTAATCCAATAAAATCTTCCTGCTCTATGGTCTCAATGCCATTCTTGAAGACATACAGTTTTTTTGTTGATTCAGGCACGCCTTGGGGCATGGTTGTGGCCTGGCGTGCAAAACAGAAAATAGAGTCTGAATTTAAACAAGTACAGTCTTTTGGACAGCTATTGACCAGTGCCCAGGATGACATCTGCAGATAGAGGAGAAGGGGCAGCAGAAGACAGTGGAAGGGCTTCATGGTGCTGCCGACACTCAGCCCTAAAAATGAAAAATGTAAGAACGTTAATAATCAAATAGTAAATAAATAAATAATGCTTAAAACAACAGGGTTCAATAGGGGGGAAAAAATTATGCATGGTAAGGTGAAATGCCTTCATGTAAAAATCCAATTTACCCTAAAGGGGCATGATGTGTATTTGTTATTTTTACAATTAATATTCTTTTTGTTACCTATATTTCCAGAGTAACAACTGTTGCTGATTATCAGCACCAAACCATCTCTCAGAAAAACAACAGAAAGTATTCATCACACAAATATGTATGCACAGGAGCTACCTATGTATTAATTATTGGATCCAGAGGAACAGAGCAGTACATCAGGGGAGTGGAATAAAGTAATATTCCAAGGAGACCAATAGAGAATTGGGAGAGATAAAAAAAAAAAAACAGACTCACTATTAGCTGTTTGCTGTATATCATCCTCTTGTATAAAATTAGTCATGATTTTTAGTAGCTTTGAAAGTGGAGGAAGAGACCTTTCTTTTTCTTCTTTGTCTCTTAGGGTTTGACATTATGTGTGTGGGGGTGTATATTTCGGGTTCATGTTGAGGTGAAATTCTTAGTTTTATTAGAGAGTACTGAGGGGAGAGAGAGAGAGAGAGAGAGAGAGAGAGAGAGAGATGATTTTGAAATGCAGCCATAGGAAAAATAGCATGACATCATATTCATCTGATATTTTATAAAGGGCCTGTACTGGGGAATTGTGTGCAAATCAGTGGGAATCAATTATAATGTGGTCAGTTGTTCAAATCATTATCTTCTGGAGAGTAAAATTATTTTCTCCTTACACTGAGCTGCATGTGTACCACCTGTACTCGGGAGACTCAACAAAAGGAGCTAACACAGGTGCTGGAACTGAGTTGTTAGGACACACAGGGCGATAAGTGAAAATGTGCGGCTTCCCACTACATAACTTAAGCATCTCATTTGTAGATTTATAACAAAAGGCTGAGGCTGAAAAGCCTCCATTCACAAATTAGTGTCTCTGATACATGATACACTTCTGTCATTTTTGTCACTACTGTTCAACTCACTGCTATAAGTTACCTGAGGAGACGTTTCACAAGTTGGACTGCAGTCATAAATCATACCCTAACTAGCAGGAAGGAAGCTCAAAAAAAGATACAGAGCCGGATTTTGCATTTTGGCTCTACTACCGAAAAGCAGGTTAGGTTACGGTTTAACAGAATACTTGGATGACTGCCATGCTGTTACAAACAAAGGCTTCTGGTTGCTACACATGCACTGTTTTTGCCTGTCCAATTCAATGATGCTTATTTCCATGATTTCAGGAGTAACAGGAATACCTAAAATATCAAGACTTGACAGGAGATATAATAAGCACAGTATAAGCTTGTTACTCTTGTAAGATTTACTTAGACATTTTTTCATTATTTTCAGAAAGAGAACCTGCTGATATTTTATGAATAACAGAAGGTCTACTTAGTATTTTTATTGTAGCTGCTGCTGGAAACCACATTTAGACATTGTACAGTAGATAAGACGAACGGCTCGTCATGGTCAGTTTGCTACACAAGTCAAGGGTCATTGTTGTCCCAAGATGCTAGTCTTTCTGAGCACTGTGGAAATGCACTTATTTGAATTCATTAGACTGTTTCTTAAGAGTAAACTAGCTTCTATTAATGAACAGAAATGCAGAATGATATCTATAGGAACTGTTTTACGAACACAAACATATTTAGAGATCAGACATGGGGAGGAAATGGCAAATGATCTAAAACATGTTTAAAATAAAAAATGAGTAGTTTCGAGAGTGAAGACTGTAAAAGAGAGTTACTTGTGATTTAATGAAACATTTTTCAAAATGTAATGAACTACATAGTTGAAGACTAGAAAAACTCTGCTTGCTATTTTTCTAATCCTCAGCTGTCTGGTGACCGTTTTCTCACTAAAGCTTCAGTTTCCTGTTAAGCTAATAGGAGCTGAACTTAGCTGAACTTAGATATCTAAAATTTAGATATCTTCTGGGAGCTTTCTGCTTGGTATGGCTATTTACTGTAGTGCGTCTCAAACTGGTATGGCCATTCTCTCCTGTCAACAACCCAGAAAACCTACAGAGCTACTAATCACTGTTTTTTATTATGTTGTTTGTTTGTTTTTTGTATGTGAAACTGCCAGGTCAGAAACCATGCCACATCAAATAACCCCATGCCACGTCAAATAACCCCATTTTTAAGTTTGATATACATGAAATGGAATTATTTTCCCTGGTTATATTTCTGATCGTCTATACACCTTGTATTTTTGTCCTATTTCATTTAACCATTTGAAGAGCTAAAATTAGTAGGTTTTGTAAGTAAGCTTCTGAATCTCTCTGACAGTCTTCTCAGAGAGTAAATGAGAACAAGCGATAGTAAGATTACCTTACCTTACCATACCTTGAGTGCTCACTTACTTCTGACTGCAGAGGCTTTAACTTAAGTGCCTGCACATTGTTCTTTATGTTGAAAGGTTATCATTCAAGGTGGCCTGTCTCTCTGCAATTTGTTTTTGTGAGCAGCTGAGTTAAAGATCATCTTTAATAACACTTTTTCATAATAGCAGAGAAAACATTTCAGGCCAGCTTCAGATCAAGATACTTTACTTTTGATCTGCCCTCCTTTTTGACCATATCATTAGTAGAAATTGATTCCCCACAGAAACTAACTTACTAACTTTTCAAGCACTGGTTCTTAAATGATACATGAATATTTTTGGCAAAAAAAAAATTAACCAGGGATGCATGTGATGTGTACAAAAGAAATAAAGCCAGGGATGAACTGTGAAAACAGCTTTTCAATTCCTTTCAAAACATGATGAAAAAAGAAAAAAACATGGAACTTGAAGTGCAAAGAGTTACAAAAAGTAAGGATTTGCCTTCAGAACAAAGCCCAAGATCCCAGATTGGGAAATAGAGGCAATTGATGGTTTGCACTGGGCAATGTGGGAGAAGCATTCTCATTCATACACTAATGCAAGCCTTTTGCTATGGGTAGGAGTGAGCGGACAGTGCACTACATGTTATGATGGCCTCATGGGCTCCCTGTGGAAGAATGGCTGCACTTATGTAGCACAGTTTAAAATAAAATCCAGGGCATACCTCAGTGCTGACTTCTTGGCTGTTCACACTCCTACTCACACAGGTTATATATCTTTATAGTAGTAAAGAAGCTTTGCTTCAAGTCCACTCCCACCCCATAGGATCACAGTTGGACCCCTTTACTCACAATCTATCACCACTGGTACCATCTGTCAACAGCAGCATAAACAAATGATCAGGCACAAAGAAGAGAATAGATCAAACATGAGAATGTAAAGCATAGGCAGAGGAATCTCTTGCTGTCAGCAAACCATGTAAGATATGGAAACTATGAAACTCTGGTATGATTGTAATGTTGAGTTTGTTTTCTTAATTCAACATATGTAAAGGAGTTTTAAATTTGACACTTTATTTTTGTATCTCATTTAATTAGAAAAAGTATCTCTTGGATAGCAGTGCTTGTGTGAATGGCAGTTCATATGCATCTCCAAACTGCACTGGAAACAAAAATTCTATGAAAGAGAAACCATACTTTAACAAGGCGTTGGGTACATCAAAAGAAAAGGACCCAATAAGCCATCTGTTTTTAAGAGATTTGTCCTGAAACATTATCAGACACTAACTGTGCTCCCTCTCTAACCCAATAATACAGGCCCAGAGTATAACTGCGGCTGATTTAAAGGTTTTAGGTTGGATGGATGTGTTGTTGGATAGTGGTGACTGTTAATGCTTTAATAGGGTTTTTTTTCTTATGGCTGTTTCTCACTGCTGGGAAGAACATGCTGAATGTCTTTACTGCGTATAGTTGTCTCAGGTCAGGCATGTTGGTCACTTTGTCAGGAGCCAAAACCTCTCTCCTCTTTTGCTTGACCCATGCCTGGCTGACATCACAGAGATAAAAGTCCTGTTTGCAACAGGTATACAGGTAGGGTTTCACAGGCAGTTGCTTTGAGCGTGTTACTCCCTCCAAAGTGCGATGCAACCTGACACCTCCAGCATGAGTGTTCTTGTGCCAAACCGGGCCTGTACTCAGCCTGCTAAAGGCAAAGGGATGTTTAGGGCAGTTGAGTGGAGCGGAAAAGAAAGGCTGCAGTTTGTCTACTTCCTTTGGCTTTTGCCAGGTGGATTTGAAAGGGCCAAATGTTACACCTGTGGACAGTCAGACAGCAGATATATACACACTTGTTGGTGGTATGGTGTCCGCTATCAGTATGGACTTATCTATAAACTTTTGTCATGAAGAGAGCTCAGACTGAGTGGCTGCAAGGAACCTTTTCTAGTACAAAGCTGTGCTGTTGGCTGCATCCCGCCCCCCATATCAGTCAACACAGAGATACTTCATTTAGATTACCTCCTCATATGATGGTCTTCAAAAGCCTTCAGCCACAGTGCCAATATTGTTTGTGTGTGACTGATCCCAAGCTGTTCCAGACTGTTTAACAACGTCCTCTAATAACTTAAACACATGTTGAAGTACGGTAACATTGTTTGCATTAGATTTGAGATCAGTGGGATTCATAGGTCATTCATTCTGGGACTGGAACAGATTTGACCTCATGGGTGTTTTTTTTTTTTTTACTCGTTTCTTCCTCACTGCATCTCTGAGAGTTTTCTCTTGCCAGTCACCGCTGATTTGCTCATTAGAAACCTAACTCTAAATTTTAGCTGTGCTGTGATGATTGACACCGTTACTAGCATTATATAAATAAAAAACTATTCAAATCTTTGGGTTATCTCTGACTCCACACAAGTTCACTGGAAATTGTAAACTTTGTAAACTGTGGCCTTTTTGTCTAAAATCCCTTACCAGGTAACTGGGAACAAGGAACAGCATGTGGATAAAGAGAAGTCTGCAGCTTTCTTTCTCAAAACTAAATTTACATTCCTAGTTTTTTTTTTTTTACTCAAAGTCCAAACTAATACCTAATAACGTCTGTGTTCCCCTTGATGTCACTCCCCAAAAAGACAACCACAGATTCTGCCTAGGTTAAGAGGGTACAGTAAATGTTTTTGGAATCAACAGACATTGTGATTGACATTCAATAAGAGCTGCCTTGCTTGAGTTTCTGGATTGTGAGGAGAAATAATAAAGTTATCAAAAGTTACAGAGTAGAATTAGTAAATGATTGAGTGCATTGTGGTGCTGGTTTCCATGCTGCTCCAGCACTGAGGACTTCAAAACAAGTCAAAGATAATGAAGTTCCATTCAGAAGCATGTCAGTAAATTTCTATTCTAATATATTTAATGGTTCTATATTCGATTTGAATAACATTTTACTCATCCATAATCATCTAGTACATTATTTATATTTAGCACTTTTATAAAATATAACTAGTATTGTATTGGTCTGTTGGTCTGCTGTTCTTCATCAAAATTCTAAATTTCTTTCTGTTACGCCTGTCTGAACAAACCTACGAACACAAACACACATACATGGTTTGCACAAGTCTTCTTTGTGTTCTGTCAGGGTCGTCTGTGTCTGCCTTACACACATGCTGG